>NC_089826.1:5830535-5954237 GCF_035046505.1 Tiliqua scincoides
TGTGGACTCACCTCCCTGCATTACAATCTCTGCGCATGAACTGAAGGTTGTCCATGACTTTGTGTACCTTGGCTCAACGATCTCAGACACTCTTTCTCTCGATACCGAGCTAAACAAACGCATTGGTAAAGCAGCTACCATGTTTTCCAGACTCACAAAGAGAGTCTGGTCCAACAAGAAGCTGACGGAACATACCAAGATCCAGGTCTACAGAGCTTGCGTCCTGAGTACACTTCTGTACTGCAGCGAGTCATGGACTCTTCGCTCACAACAGGAGAGGAAACTGAGCGCTTTCCACATGCGCTGCCTCCGACGTATTCTCGGCATCACCTGGCAGGACAAAGTTCCAAACAACACAGTCCTGGAACGTGCTGGAACCCCTAGCATGTATGCACTACTGAAACAGAGATGCCTGCGTTGGCTCGGTCATGTCGTGAGAATGGATGATGGCCGGATCCCAAAGGATCTCCTCTATGGAGAACTCGTGCAAGGAAAGCGCCCTACAGGTAGACCACAGCTGCGCTACAAGGACATCTGCAAGAGGGATCTGAAGGCCTTAGGGATGGACCTCAACAAGTGGGAAACCCTGGCCTCTGAGCGGCCCGCTTGGAGGCAGGCTGTGCAACATGGCCTTTCCCAGTTTGAAGAGACACTTTGCCAACAGTCTGAGGCTAAGAGGCAAAGAAGGAAGGCCCATAGCCAGGGAGACAGACCAGGGACAGACTGCACTTGCTCCCAGTGTGGAAGGGATTGTCACTCCCGAATTGGCCTTTTCAGCCACACTAGACGCTGTGCCAGAACCACCTTTCAGAGCGCGATACCATAGTCTTTCGAGACTGAAGGTTGCCAATACAAGTACCTTAAATCTGCTGCCCCCTATCACAATCCACCACTCAAGCAACCTGTTCCATCTCATCTCATAGTTATGCAGGCAGTGGAGCCAAGCATGGTGTAATGGACAGGGTAGTGGTGAAGGGACCAAGATCAGAGTGAGTCAGTGTGAGTCAACTGAGCTGTAGGCAGCCACTACGTGGAGCCAGGAGGTCAAGCTGAGTATAAGACCTGAAAAATCAAGACAAGAGTACAAGCCAACACCATTGTTGCCCACTAAAGACCCATCCTTAACAAGAGGTCTTTACAACCTTTCCTGTTGAGGACATGTCAGTATCCAAGGCGGAGACAAGACAGGCTGATCAGCACATCAGAATCAAACTTCACACTGAAAGAAGGCTCCATCGAGACCTGGACTACTAGATCATCAGTGGCTTCTAGTCAAGATGGCTATGTTGCACCTACAGGTTCATAGGTAGATGCTTTGGGATACCTGTTGCTGGGGAGCCACAGCTGGTGAGTTCTCTTGCCTTCATACCTTGCTTCTAGCCACCCTAGAGGAATCTGGCCGGCTACTGCGCAAGGTAGGATGCTGTACTTAATGGACCTTCTGTCTGGTCCATCAGGGTTCTTCTCATGTAGGTGAATGCATTGTGGGAATTGCAACATGATCAATGTTGTATTTCTGCTTAATTCAATGTGTGCAGAAGACACTCATGTAAACATGTGCTGCCTGGAGAACAAAGATATTGACCTAGTAAATTCATACTAACCTCCTCTCTGAAAGATGCCCCACTGCATCTTGTGTTCATAGACACCCTCCTGCATTCAACTCTCTGCCTTTGGGGCAAATTGGAGATCTCTCCACCAGTTTCTGCTCCTTCCATGGCTCCAACTTAAGTGACTGGAGATATCACAGTTATCCCCAGCTCTGATCAGCAGGATATAGAACAGGACAGGACAGGACAGGGAATTAATCAGGAGGCAAGTGTGGAGGTTGCAACATCAGGGAAAGTTTTGGAAGCATAGATGAACACCTCTGTGGCCTTCTCCACCAATAAGTGGCTCAAGCTGAGGGAATGCAGTGAGATTTGGAGGCACCTGGAGCATAGTTGGCTATGCTCAATCACATGTCTCCTGCGAGCTGGAGGATTCTGGTGGGAAGTGACTTGACCATCATTCCCATCTCTGCCTGGTAGATCTGGCAGTTCAGGGAATAAGGAATTTTCTGAATTACAGTTCCCTGCTTGATTTAGAGGGTTCCTCTAAACCTGTGAACATACTGTGATGCCTGCTAGGAAGGAATGTATTTAAGGGCTGTCTGCTACTGAGTTTTTCCAGGCAAACCATTGTGGCTTCACAGTCCTTGGAAGGCAAACATCTCTGCCTCTCAGTCCCTTATGGCAGGGATCTCTAAACTTTTCGGCCAAAGGGCCACATCAAATATCTGGCACGGTGTCGAGGGCCGGGAAAAAAATTTAATATAAAATTTAAATAAATACATTAGAGATGGAACTTGGATGAATGAATTAATGGGCCCAAATGTCCAGGATTTCTACAAGCACCAACATAGCCAAGGAAATAAAGCATACACAAGCACAGCTCTGGTTCTGTTGGTCAACTGGGCCAGAGGCTTTCGGGGGATCAGAAGCTGGCCGTGGGCCGAATAGAGGCTCTCTGCAGGCCGCATCTGGCCCCCGGGCCGGGGTTTGGAGATCCCTGCCTTATGGCATCTGAAAAGCCTTGATTTCCTTGCAGATATTATTAGCAGTCCCGGGCCAGATTATACATTCAAATAAAACAAGTGACGGTGAAGAGAACCAAACCCTTAACCAGAGCATTTTAAAACAGGAGTGGGTACCAACCCTGTTCTTACTATAATGAGAACTGATCACTGAAAGGGAACTTTTGCCCCTGAACTAGGAGTCGATATCTCCTTGCCCAGATGATCATGAAAATGTGGGCAACCTTTTATTTCTTTAACCACATTTGTGATCAATAGATTAAGGCAGTGAAGCGACTTGAAAGAGAGGCTCAGGCATCAAGAGCTTTTAAAACAGCTCCATCCATTTATAAAAATGTCAATTAGCGCAGATTACAGGGGGTGGGAGGAGAATTCTTGATCTCCAAATGTATTCTTTCTTTGCTGGAAAGAAAGAGACAAAGAAAAATGCTTGAGTGTTGCTCAATGTCTGAGAGAGGGGAATAAAAATTGCAACATATTGTGTTGCTTATGTTTTTGTTTCAAATGAATGCTGCTGGCACCTAACTTTGTTTGCCAAAGCAAGATTTTAAACACCTAACTGACAACAATCATCTGGTTTTTAATTACTTAAGAACAACCTGTCAAGGCCAGTCAAAATTTTGTTCTGGGCTGGAGGTTGTGACAGCTACTTGGCTGCCACCCAGGCTGCGTTGTTCGTGACACAATGAAACTGCACCCGGGCTGTACAAACAGAAAGAAAAATAAAACACCTTGCATGTGGAAAGCTAGCATGTCAGGAAGAAGGCTTCAGTCACAGCCTTTCTCTCCGAATGCTATTTTTCAGTGTGGAGGGGGAATCTACTTGGATACAGGGGTTTTCAGCCACATAACATAAGAACAGCCCCGCTGGATCAGGCCATAGGCCCACCTAGTCCAGCTTCCTGTATCTCACAGTAGCCCACCAAATGCCCCAGGGAGCACACAAGACAACAAGAGACCTGTATCCTGGTGCCCTCCCTTGCATCTGACATAGCCCATTTCTAAAAGCAGGAGGTTGCACATGCACATCATGACTTGTAACCCATAATGGATTTTTCCTCCAGAAACTTGTCCAATCCCCTTTTAAAGGCATCCAGGCCCAATGCCATCACCACATGCTGTGCCAAGGAGTTCCACAGACCAACCACATGCTGAGTAAAGAAATATTTTCTTTTGTCTGCTCTCCCAACACTCAATTTTAGTGGAGGTCCCCTAGTTCTGGTGTTGCGTGAGAGGGTAAAGAGCACCTCTCTGTCCACTCTGTCTTTCCTGAGCACAATTTTGTATGTCTCAATCATGTCCCCCCTCAGGCACCTCTTTTCTAGGCTGAAGAGGCCCAAACGCCGTAGCCTTTCCTCATAAGGAAGGTGCCCCAGCTCAGTAACCATCTTAGGGCACAATCCTAACCCTTTATGTCAGTGCATTCCAGCACTGGCATAAGGGCAATGCAGCTCTGAGGTAAGGGAACAAACATTCCCTTACTTTGAGGAGACCTCCATGAGTGAAACCCAACTGCAGGATGCAGCACATGTCCCATTGGCACTGCTATACCAGCGCTGGTAAGCACTGACATAAGGGGTTAGGATTGCGCCCTTAGTCGCTCTCTTTTGCACCTTTCCCATTTCCACTATGTCCTTTTTGAGATGTGGCAACCAGAATTGGACGCAATACTCCAGGTGTGGCCTTACTATCTATTTATAGCCATCTTCTCATGTGGTACGTTCTCAGGGGACACACAAGACCACACTATGCTTGCATCTCGCTGCTACTCCCCCTGCACCTGCCATTCCATTTACCCTCACGTAATGCGAGGATCTACTCATTGCCATCGCTGCCTGGAATGGCTCCAGTGGTGAATGGGAGGGGCGGCTTACATGGTGCATTGCAGCACCTCCAGTACTTACTGTTTTGCCCCCCCCCCATCCGGATATGCTACTGCAACCAACTCATATCTTGGAATACTGAATAACAGACTTCCGTAACAGGACCAAGCAGACAGCAGTAATAATAATAATACAGGTATTTATATACCTCCTTTCTTGGTCTTTCTTCAAGACTTTATTCAAGGCGGTTTACATAGGCAGGCTTATTAAATCCCTGAAGGGATTTTTACAGTTGAAAGAAGGCTCTATCTTACAAGAACCACAACATTCAGGTGTTACTTTCTTGATCTGGTATCGCATTCTGGCCTCCATCCTCCCACGCTCAGAGCAGATGGAATAGCTCGGCTTCAGCTTGTCAGCTGCTCCAAGGTCGCACGGTGCCGGTGGCCTCGAACTGGCGACCTCGTGGATGTTATCTTCAGGCAAATGGAGGCTCTACCCTCTAGACCAGACCTCTAGACTGCCTCCTCCAGTATGTATCCAAGCAGCCCTAGCTAACATTCTGAGGGTTTTACAAATCTAGGAGCATAACCAAGTGGGTCTCTGTAATATATTTGCCTGGGAACGCTCCTTTTTTGGAGTTTATAGCTTCATTACAAAATGGCTTCAGTGTACGAGACCCACGGGAGCTTAATTCCAGACTGCATTTTTAACGGCACCATAACTTTTTTCATGGTCCCCCTAAGAAATGCTGGCTCTTCCTCCCCCCCCCCCACTCCAAAGCTGTGCATTTCTAACATTGAATTTTAAGGGGTGAAAAAGGCATTCAGCTGAATGTGCTTGAATCAGATCACAACTTGCTCAAAATCATCTGCATGCCAAACCCTTTCGGGGCAACAAGTGGCTTGTTATGGGGCTGATCAATACCATTTAAACGACCAGCGGCAGCAGCTCACGACTGGGAACTTGCCGAGGCTTTATTAATCACAGGATATATGTTTGCTGCTGAATCTTATATATATATGAGTAGCAAAGGGAGCCCTTTTGTTATAGCCTTTTCCATTCTGGATTATTTCCACTCCTTTCCTCGATGTTTATCAATTTATCAAGCCTGTTATTCTAAATTGCATCCCATTCCAGAGTAATGGTGTTGGTTAAAAATGTAACAAACAATGTAGAAGGTCAACGGTGCTGCAGAAAGAAAGAAAGAAAGAAAGAAAGAAAGAAAGAAAGAAAGAAAGAAAGAAAGAAAGAAAGAAAGAAAGAAAGAAAGAAAGAAAGAAAGAAAGAAAGAAAGAAAGAAAGAAAGAAAGAAAGAAAGAAAGAAAGAAAGAAAGAAAGAAAGAAAGAAAGAAAGAAAGAAAGAAAGAAAGAAAGAAAGAAAGAAAGAAAGAAAGTAAGTAAGTAAGTAAGTAAGTAAGTAAGTAAGTAAGTAAGTAAGTAAGTAAGTAAGTAAGTAAGTAAGTAAGTAAGTAAGTCTGCATCTGGTAATCCTGACTGGTGGGAAAGTAGCTGGATAGGGGCAATTGCTGGGGAAAAGAGAATGACAGATGAATAATTCAACTTCATTAATGTTTTTGCTGCTTCTTGCCTGACAAATTGATTCCCCTGGACCGTTTGGGAGTGTAGAGAAGGCTGCAGGTCTCCCAGTCCCTTGTCTGTCACTGAACGTTTAGATCAGGTCATATTTTAGATTTTATTTGATAATTATTCCACGCCCCCCCCCCTTTGCACACTCCTCGAGGCCTCAAGGAGACTTGCAGTCCAGTCCTAACTGGGCTGTTTATGGCACGATACAATGGTGCTGAAATGGCGGCTTCTTTATCCCATGTAGGCAGAGAGGCAGCAGGAGGTCTCCTCGAGGTAAGGAAACATTTATTCCCTTACCCCATGCCCAGCCACAGCAGACTCTATAGCTCTACTCTGAGCAGTGCCAGCTCAGTCGAACTGAATAGCCCCATGTAGATATTTCAGGCTTGGCACGGAGGATAAGGCAGACTTTTAGCACCAGGACCCACCTTTTAGAATGAGAATCTGTCAGGACCCACCGGCAATGATGTCATGACCAGAAGTGGCATCATCAAGCCGGAAAATTTTTCACAATCCTAGGCTGCAGTCCTACCCAGGAGTAAGTCCCATTTACTATCATGGTTAAACGGGTATGCATAGTAGCGTGTTAAAAGTACAGATCTGTAGCATTTCCCCAAATGTAGTCACATAGTAGCATCAAGTCTATTAAAAATAAAATATTGACATTGAGAGGAACCCACCTGAAATGGGCTCACGAACCACAGAGTGGGTCCCGACCCACAGTTTGAGAAACACTGGGATAAGATATGGCAGAGGCCTCCACCAACATCCCAGCCTTCCTCGCAGACCTGAACCGCCCTCGTCCCAGACCTTGTCTACCCCCAGACACCCCCATTCTGTCTCCACATACCTGAACTTACCCTGAACTGCGGATGATTCCATACATATCATTCAATGCGTAATTTCATGTAGAATGCAATGAAACAAACCGCGTTGAAATATCTCTATTCTATCAAAAGTTATAGCCCAAAAACCAGTGGGGTGGGGCACTGGTGAATCACCACACCCACTGCCTAGGGTGTTTCCCTGCCCACTGCATGGGGAGGAGGTCCATCATGGGAGTGATGCACTGGCCTCCTGCACCAGGTGACACAAACCCTAGTGGCACCACTGGTGACAGCGTGTGTGTCTCTCTCGCCGGCAGGAGCCAGTTTAGGACTGGGCTGTTACATTGGGGGGGGAGGAAGCAGCAAACATAAATGCAAGGACGAAGGTCATAAAAAGTCACGTGGTGCTCACACTGAGTTGAAGCACATGGCGTTGCTTCGCTGCCACGTCTCCAAACTGAGAAGCTGCCCCTCCCTCGTCACTGATGCTCTGAGGGGTGAAGAAGATGGATAAAGTTCACCCCTGTGGCGATGGTGGAGAAGAGCTTCCCTGGGTTGCTTTGGCAAGGAGATGCGTTCCTCTTTTGCATCACAACACAAGACAATTGGCCTCCAGGCAATGCTGCTTCTCGACCTGGACTGCGCACAGCCTGTGAGCTGCCACAGGGAGATAGGGAGCATCGCACGGTCGCCTAAGCAATGGAGTGACTCCTTTCCAGTTCTGAGCTGCAACTCATTTCTTTCGCAATGATGTTCCCAAACAGGCATCGAGGAACAAGTGAAAGGCAGAAGCCCCTTTCCAGATGGTCCACATGGATGCCACTCATTCATAAGAACAAAAGAAGAGCCCCGCTGGATCAGGCCAAAGGCCCACCTAGTCCAGCTTCCTGTATCTCACAGCGGCCCACCAAATGCCCCAGGGAGCACACCAGACAACAAGAGACCTGCAAGGCTTCCTGGGAATTGTAGTTAAGAACATAAGAACAGCCCCACTGGATCAGGCCACAGGCCCATCTAGTCCAGCTTCCTGTATCTCGCAACAGCCCACCAAATGCCCCAGGGAGCACACCAGATAACAAGAGACCTGCAAGGCTTCCTGGGAATTGTAGTTAAGAACATAAGAACAGCCCCACTGGATCAGGCCATAGGTCCATCTAGTCCAGCTTCCTGTATCTCACAGTGGCTCACCAAATGCCCCAGGGAGCACACCTGATAACAAGAGACCTGCAAGGCTTCCTGGGAATTGTAGTTAAGAACATAAGAACAGCCCCACTGGATCAGGCCATAGGTCCATCTAGTCCAGCTTCCTGTATCTCACAGCAACCCACCAAATGCCCCAGGGAGCACACCTGATAACAAGAGACCTGCAAGGCTTCCTGGGAATTGTAGTTAAGAACATAAGAACAGCCCCACTGGATCAGGCCACAGGCCCATCTAGTCCAGCTTCCTGTATCTCACAGCGGCCCACCAAATGCCCCAGGGAGCACACCAGATAACAAGAGACCTGCAAGGCTTCCTGGGAATTGTAGTTAAGAACATAAGAACAGCCCCACTGGTCAGGCCATAGGCCCATCTAGTCCAGCTTCCTGCATCTCACAGAGGCCCACCAAATGCCCCAGGGAGCACACCTGATAACAAGAGACCTGCATCCTGGTGCCCTCCCTTGCATCTGGCATTCTAACATAGCCCATTTCTAAAATCAGGAGGTTGCACGTACACATCATGGCTTGTACCCCGTAATGGATTTTTCCTCTAGAACATTGTCCAATCCCCTCTTAAAGGCATCTAGGCAAGATGCCATCACTACTTCCTGTGGCAAGGAGTTCCACAAGCTAATTACACGTCGGTTAAAGAAATACTGGAACTTGGCGGAAGGTCATTTATTAGTAAGGCCAGTGGAGTCCCCCACTAGCAGCATGGTGTGCCTTGTCAATTGTCAAAAACCTGATGGCGTACCTTGACAATTTTAGTGTATTGTCAGTGTGCCATGAGATGAAAAAGGTTGAAAATCGCAGTCTTATAAATTAAATCTGTATGCATGGGGTTGATTATGTATTGTAACCCTGGATCAAGTAAATACAGAGGCTTTTCATCTTAACATTGTTTAAAACTTTTTACTCATTGCACTGGACAAATGAATAAAACATTATTTTCTTTTTTTAGAAAGATTAAGTAGATTAAAAAAAATACACCTACCAAGGTTACAAGAGTACTGATGGTGCGACAGAAATCAAACATTCTCTTAATATGCTGACCACTGCTTAGTTGCCATAAAAATATCTGGTCCTTAACTCCTCATTGAGTTAGTTGAAGTATTCCATTATTTTCAGTATCCTTGGAGCCTTGCCCAGAATGTTCCATTAAACGACTTCTGTATGTAGCGATTAAGAATCAATGTTTTCCTCAGGAGAAAGAAAGAAAGAAAGAAAGAAAGAAAGAAAGAAAGAAAGAAAGAAAGAAAGAAAGAAAGAAAGATTCCTGGCTTCAGCAGGAATCTGGTCACCAGCTAGATCAGTGATTTTCAATCTTTTTCGTCTCATGGCACACTGACAAAGTACAACAATTGTCAAGGCACACCAGCAGTTTTTTGACAATTGACAAGGCACACCATGCTGTTGGTGGGGAGCTCACATCCCCATTGGCCCTATTAAGAAATGACCCTCCCCAAAACTCCCATGGCACACCTGAAGACAATTCGCAGCACACCAGTGTGCCACGGCACAGTAGTTGAAAATGACTGAGCTAGATATATTGCAGGCATCCTCTGGTACCCACAGGGGATATGTTCCTCCCACTTACCCACATATACTGGAAACAGAAGATAAAATAGAACCCTATCTCTATGCCCCCTGGTACTGTAATAAAAATAAACATAGGTAATGGATACAGGAGTGCAAGGGGAACCATGGATAAGCAGATCCGTGGATACCAGTGGACACCTTTAAAGAACATTATACAGGCATGCGTCACTTAACAGCCATATACTTAATGACAGACCGCATATATGACGTTGGCCAAAGCACAAGAGCCTTAAGAGGCAATCAGGATTTCCATAGCCTGTAGCAGAGTGTCTGTTTACACAGCAAAGAGACTCTTAAAGCAAAGAAGGGGCAATCTATGTCCTGTAGCCAGTGAGTGTCTGGCAGAGAGTTTACACAACAAAAGACACTGAATTGGGCTGAAAGTTCACTTAACAACCTAATCACATAACAATGGGAATCAGACAACATATCCCCATTAAGAGAGGCGCACTTGTACTGGGGAATGAGCTGTGTAACAGGCTCTGTTGAGAAATACAACAAGGTCAAAGCATGGTTGTTCTAGAACAGGGGTGTCCAAAGTTTTTGGCAGGAGGGCCACATCAGCTCTCTGACACTGTGTTGGGGGCCAGGGGAAAAAAGAATTAATTTACATTTCAAATTTGAATAAATTTACATACATGAATATTTTTGAGATGGAACTTATATGAATGAGTGACGGTCTTGCAATAACTCAAGGCCTATAAAAGGCCTTGCACAAAGCAAGGCTGGCCTTTCCTTTGCTGCCGCTACTGCATCACAGAGGTGAAACAGCAAGCAGTGTAGGTAGCCTTCATCCCACAGCTCACGTGAAAGGTCAAACAGTCACCCTCACACTGAGATCAGTTGCTTCGGGCCAGAGCGGGCTCCAACAAATCTTCAGAGGGCCAGAAGCTCATTGGAGACTGGGGGCTCCCTGAGGGCCGCATTGAAAGGCCTCGAGGGCCGCAAGTGGCCCCAGGGCCAGGGTTTGGGCACCCCTGTTCTAGAATGATACTAGGAAGCAAATGTTCAAATCCTATCCTTGAGTGGCTCACATAGTGCAGGTCCACCAATACAGAGTTGGCGCTGCATCCTGCTGGTCGGCTTGGTACCAAACTGGCTGGGAGAGATAAGTAATTCCTTACTCCTTTTCTGCTGTCTAGATCCCTATGGAGCTCCTCAAAGCTATGCCAGCTCTTTTGCTGGTGTAGCTCTAAGGAGCTTTCTGAGATGTGTCCAGGTCAGGAGGGGAGAATAAGATTCGGCACACACTGTGCTGCCAAGATGCTACCCTGGGCCTGGTCCGCCCATGACCTTTCACTGATCTTACTTCTCTACCAACCAGGGTTGGTCAATAGCTGATCTGTGGACAGCTGTTGGTATGGTGTTGGTATGACCTTCAGGAAGCAGTGGTCCACAGAATGGTTGGAGAGGCTACCCCACCACCAGCAGCACAAAGCACAAATTGAGCCGGGCCAAAAGTTTTCTGTGGGCAGAAGGACAGCATCTGAGGGACAACGGCAGAGAGCTGAAATCGAGGGTGGCAGCGATTTGGAGTTCAGTTGTCGCAAGAGTTGCCCGTGGTTATTTATTCATTCATTTAAAAGATTTAAAGGCTGCCTTTTCTCTAACAACCAAGATGCCCGAGGCAGTTCAGGAGCAATAAAATTGCAATACGATAAATAAAATAAATTTAGAAAACATAGATACAACCACAAAATAAGATGCAGTGCATATAAAAGAGAACAGAATAAGAACAGGGAACCAAAATTATCTAGGGAACACTAAAGGGAGAGGCTAATTTAAGCAGAAAGGCCTTCAGTCCTCATTGGAAGGAGAAGGCAATTTATAACTGTTTGGAGGAACCACCAAAACTGGTACCACCATGGAGAAGGCCTTTCCACTCATTGCTTCCAACCTAGCCTCGATCAGTGGTGGCACATGCAGAAGTGCCCCCACCCCGTGTGACCGTAGGCCAGTGGTTCCCATTCTGTGCATTGTGGCATCCTGGGGCATTGCGAGGCAATCTCCGGGGCATCACGGGAGGCCCACCACCTGGTAACAAGATTGCGGCACAAGCCTAAGAATCGCAGCAGGGCTGCTGCATGTGAAAACTGTGCACTCCTTGCCACAGGATGTGGTGATGGCATCTGGCCTAGATGCCTTGGACAAATTTCTGGAGGAAAGGTCCATCAAGGCTTACAAGCCATGATGTGCATGTGCAACCTCCTGATTTTAGAAATGGGCTATGTCAGATGCAAGGGAGGGCCCCAGGATACAGGTCTCTTGCTATCTGGTGTGCTCCCTGGGGCATTTGGTGGGCCGCTGTGAGATACAGGAAGCTGGACTAGATGGGCCTATGGCCTGACCCAGTGGGGCTGTTCTTATGTTCTTAACTACAATTCCCAGGAAGCCTTGCAGGTCTCTTGTTGTCTGGTGTGCTCCCTGGGGCATTTGGTGGGCCGCTGTGAGATACAGGAGGCTGGACTAGATGGGCCTATGGCCTGATCCAGTGGGGCTGTTCTTATGTTCTTAACTACAATTCCCAGGAAGCCTTGCAGGTCTCTTGTTGTCTGGTGTGCTCCCTGGGGCATTTGGTGGGCCGCTGTGAGATACAGGAGGCTGGACTAGATGGGCCTATGGCCTGATCCAGTGGGGCTGTTCTTATGTTCTTAACTACAATTCCCAGGAAGCCTTGCAGGTCTCTTGTTGTCTGGTGTGCTCCCTGGGGCATTTGGTGGGCCTCCGTGAGATGCAGGAAGCTGGACTAGATGAGTCTATGGCCTGATTTGGTGGGGCTGTTCTTATGTTTGTAAGAGCAAAGAGCCCATGGTCCTAACAGTACTGCCTGACCCATTTTGCATAGGACATTCGACCTAGAGCACTCAAGAGAGAATTCTCTGTTTGTCCACCTCACCTCTAAGGCTGATTAGAGAGGGGAGTCACTGAAGATACCTCTGTCTGAAGGAACCAAAATCCTCAAGCTAAATCTCCCCATTGACCTAACATACACACACACACACACACACACACCCCGGTTTCTGTAGCAAGTGTATTTGAAAGGATACACACACCCCCACACACACAAACAGAGACTCTGCCCAACTGTACGAAACATTTCTGCAATCAATAAAAGCTCAGTTCCACTCCTGCAGTGCTAAGACTGACATTTAAAGCTTGCCTACGATGACCTGTATAAATGATATTCTGCTACTGCAGGGACAAAGAAAAATCAGATTACTCATTGTTGTGCTACACATTGTACATCATTGATTTACTCCCCCCCCCCCATTTCTTCTGCAAGTAAAAAGAAAAGAAAAGAAAAAGATGGGGGAAAAAATGAACCCCTAACCAATGATTGGGGTTTTGCAACGATTTCATGTGTAAGAAAGACACCGACGGGGTGCTATGTAAAAATGAATGCGATCCTTATGTAGCTTCGTAAAAACAAATGCAGTATTTGTATTGTACAGTATTGCAGGAGGTCTGGTCTAGAGGGTAGAGCCTCCATTTGCCTGAAGATTAACATCCACAAGGTCGCCAGTTCGAGGCCACCGGCACCGTGCGACCTTGAAGCAGCTGACAAGCTGCAGCTGAGCTGTTCCATCTGCTCGGAGCGTGGGAGGATGGAGGCCAGAATGTTAAACCAGATCGGAGTGTAACATCTTGAATGTGGTGGTTCTTGAAAGAGAGAACCTTCTTTCAATTTGTAAAAATCCATGCGTGGATTTAATAAGCCTGCCTGTGTAAACCGCCTTGAATAAAGTCTTGAATAAAGACCAAAGAAAGGCGGTATATAAATACTGTATATTATTATATTATTATTATTACAGTACAAAAACAGAGTACACATCTCATTAAAATAAACAGGAGTGTCAGCAGCTACTGAGGCTGAAACCTGAATCCTGGGACTCTGGGTGCTGTCGAGCCCCTGTGGCTCAAGGTGAGCATCCCCTTATACACTGAAGCAGTGGTTCCCAAACTTTACAGCATCGGGACACACTTTTTTAAAACAACACTCTATCGGGACCCACCTAGGTTTACCAGGTTTTTTTGGTTTTGTTTTTTAAAGGAAGAAAGAAATATTTATTTATTTATTTATTTATTTAGAAAGAAATACTATTTATTTATTTATTATTTAGAAAGAAATACTATTTATTTATTTATTTATTTATTTATAAGCAATAAAAACCAGGGGAAAAAAAGATCCTCCAATATTCATCTCCCTATATTTACACACGCTTGCAAACTTCAGGCGCTCAGTACCTTTCAGGGCAATGAGCAGCTATCCTGCAAACTGCAGGAGCTGAGCTCTTTGCAGGGGCAGTTAGCAGCTACAGCATCTGATTTTTGAATAGCCTCCGGCCTGAGTTATAATAAGTTATCCGATCTTATTGTCACCCTTTGGCGACCCACCAAAACCTACACATTGTTTCTCAGGTCACTTCCTTTGTAGGGCTCTTCCTTTGTTATAGAACGGGAGAGGAGGGGCACCAGAAGCAGACTGTCAGATGCTAGAGGAGGTCTGGTCTAGAGGGCTGAGCCTCCGTTTGCCTGAAGATAACATCCGAAGGTTGCCAGTTCGAGGCCACCGGCACCATGTATGGTGAGACCTTGAAGCAGCTGACAAGCCAAGCTGAGTTATTCCATCTGCTCTTGGAGAGATGAATGAGCTGCTTGTCAGCCTGCGCGGGAGGAATCCGGAGGCCAGAAAGTGATAACAGACCATAAAAGATCCATCTGAAATGTTGTGGTTCTTGAAAGATAGAACCTTCCTCAACTGTAAAAATCCCTACAAGGATTTAGAACAGCCTGCCTATGTAAACCGCCTTGAATTAAAGTCTGAGGAGAAATCTGAAGACCAAGAAAGGCGGTATATAAATGCCTGTATTATTATTATTATTATTATTATTATTATTATTATTATTATTATTATTATTATTATTATTAGAGGAGCAAGACAGCCAGAGTACTAACAGGAAATGGACAGCTACTTGTTGGCATTCTGTCTTAGTCTCCCTTCTCAGTCATTCTGGCTGACGGCTTCTCGGGTTCCTCCTCTAGTGTTCTGTCTCAGGAAAGGTTGCAAACAACAAGCGCTGCAAAGGGGCAAAGGGAGATAGATAAGTAATGAGTATGTGGGGAGAAAGAACCGTGGAGAAGTGAAACTGCAGATATGGGGGGGGATACCAGTACAGTGGTGCCTCGCAAGACGAATGCCTCGCGCAACAAAAAACTCGCAAGACGAAAGCGTTTTGCGATTTTTTTGGTGACTCGCAAGACAAATTTTTTTGCATATTTTTTGTTGTCGTTTTGGTTTGTTTTAAATCGCACAACCGTTAATACCCAGGATGCATTGTGCATGTTTAAAAAGTTGAAGTTTTGTGCTTGAAATTTTTGAAATCCTCTGTACAGTATGTATGCCTTTAAAGAGCACTTAATAAACACTTTGTAAACCAAATTTGACTTTGTTCTGACTTTTTTTGCCCATAGAAACACATTAATTAAATTTCAATGCATTCCTATGGGAAACCGCGCTTCGCAAGATGAAATTTTCGCAATACGGAAGGACTCACGGAACGAATTAATTTTGTCTTACGAGGCATTGCTGTACTCACAAATGTAATGAATGAAAGAAAAAAAGTGGGCAGCAAAAACTCTAAGCAGCATTTTCAAACATGGTTCCCTTTCTCTCTCTTGTGTTTGCATGTCCCACTTCACCCATTCTGAATGCTTTTGTGATCTGTTAGACCCCAATAAGGTTCCCTTCACCCCCTGTCTTACCACTGCAGGAGCCATTGTTCTCCTTTACTAGGGTATGCAGTTCACCTTTCTCCCCTGCTCATCTCACAAAGCCCCAGTGATGTCACTAGAGGGGTGCGGGTTGAACCGGGAGATGCGCATTGGTGGGGGAGGATAGGTGACACCACCACTAGCCGAAATTTTTAAAATTTTGATATTTTCAAACAATACCATCACGCTATCTATCATTCAATGCGTAATGTAATACAGAATGCAGTGAAACAAATCATGTTGAAATATCTCTGTTCTATCACCATGCCCACTGCCCAAGGCATTGGCTTGCTCTCTACATAAGATGAGATTCATCATAGGAGTGACACGCTAGCTTCCCACACTGGGCGAGGCCACTGCAAAAACCCCAGCACTTGTTCTTGACAGGTTAACGCTCTCACCTTCAGAAAATTGCCAGGAACAGCTTTAGACTCTCTTCTCCAAATCTGGCCAACTGTGCTATTCAGATCAATGCAAGTAGCTTTAGCAAGGTATGCCCCCATTTATCCACTTTGCGCTCCGCTCCAAGGATTAGTGACAGCTAAATCTAAACAGCGCCTGCGATTTAGCCATGCGCCCCCATAATTAAGTGGAGCAACTCTGGGGGGCCCTCACTGAAGTGGGTTATTGTCTCTGTGGCATCAGGTAGGAGAAAGAAGCCCAACCAGGACAAAGAGTACCGAAGCAGCAGCCAATATGGGAAATAACAGCAGCAAAAACAAAGTTTTGAAAAAGGTAAATATTCATGCAGATGTTCCCCAGGTAATTTTTCTCCTCCTCCTTAAATCCATTGCTTTCAACTCCGTCACTGAATATTTGATGCAACCCCTGTTGTGCATTGGAACCCTGATGGCGTGTATCTGTCCGAATGCTGGTCAGGCAGGAACCGAGAGCTGAAGAAAATGATGCAGTCCCTTTGACTACAAACAAGTTTGCATGGATTTTGTGGAGTCAAACTTTGCTCCTTTCTCACCCTACTGTGCCCAAGATTGCTTTCCATTTCGAGAAAATTAAAGTCATGACCTTTTCCTTGAAATGACTGGCTCCGTTTGGGGCTGCCACCTTTGTTCTAATCAGTGGGGAGTTTGTGTCCAAAATATGACTAGGATGAAGGCTTCATGGGGAAAATCAAGGTCACATGAAGGCAAAAGATCAATGAAAGACTTGCCCTCCCGGGGACCACAGCTGTGGGAGATACGGGCAAAGAGGCAGGGAGATATCAATAAGAATGAGAATGTCTACATTTCCTAGTCTGAAATCAAAGGAAGATGCAGTCAGGGGGACCTTTGAATAACACACAGCAAAGTGCAATTCATTCTTACTGAGCAAAAGCATCTTTTATCTATCAGGTTAGGGATTTTTCAGGTACTGGAGAAGGTTGTGCTGTATTCTCAATCATATGTAACTGGGAATAGAGATCAAGGTTTCAACCATATAATACTTTCCTGGGTATAATCCCCGTTGAACAAAATGGGACTTGCTTCTGGGGAGACATGTATAAGATTGCACTGAAAAGCAAATCAAGGCTCAATCCTATCTGGGATTGGACCGGTGCACATGGGAGGTTACAACCACGAAACAGAATTCGGTTGATGAGAAATGGCTTCTGGTGGCATTTTGAGCATGCTTCACAACTGGTGTGCTCCCTGGGGCATTTGGTGGGCCACTGTGAGATACAGGAAGCTGGACTAGATGGGCTTATGGCCTGATCCAGTGGGGCTGCTCTTATGTTCTTATAGGAAGTGTAGGAGGACCACCACCAGACCTCCACAGTTAAGTGTGATGGTGGCAGGGGCAGAATGAGGTGGACACAGGGAGGAATGGGGGGGGGGTCATCCTGGTGTAAACAGTAGGCATATAGCCAAGAAGACCTAAGGCAGCAGTGGACGCTTTCTCTGGGGTAAGTGAACAAAAGTCTGCTTACCCCAATGAGACTTTTCTTATTGCCCCTGTCCCATGGATACAGCATAAACGTGGTAGACGTGGCTGCATGCGTAGGGGGGATTTGGGTAGGATTGGGCGACAACTCATTACTGATGGACAGTATTAAAATTATTATTTTTAACTCGTGTATAATACTTAATGCAAGTATTGTTGATAGTACAATAAAGAGGTCTGATTTGCAGCCCAATAATGGAAGACTAGCATGATCTACTGTTACTGCTGTGACTCTTCACTGGTCAGGGGCTGCATCTACCCAAGGCGCCTCACACTGGAGAGCTCCTGGCCAGCAGGCTTCCTCACGATGGTGGTAACAGTGACTTGGAGCCTTCCCACCTCACCAGCGAGGCTGGCCCCAAGGAGGGCATCTCAGGCCCAGAGGAGGCCACAGAAGGCTTCTCGCCTACTGCTGAGCACTGCGCAGAGCCTTGCCTGCCCATAGGTCAGAAGGGTAGGTGGGGCGACACGGTTAGCAGAGGCAGCAGAGCCTGGGGCATTTGCCCCCCTCCCACCTGCCCCAGGTCCACCACTGACTCCAACTTGCACCTAACATGCAAGTTGTTAGGTTAGGATATAGCACAGGCCTGCTTATTCCAGCACAGGTTGAGGTTGGTCCGCCAGGGAATAAATAAATAAATAAGCATAAATAAGGCAGAATAAACCCACAGAACCTTTAAGGATCGATATGGGAGAGCTGCTCACTACATATGGTTTAGGACATTGGGGTACTATCCCCAATTCCCCCCTGAATGGAGATGCAGCTGCTGAAGCCTTATGCATGAAAACCATGTGCTCTTCCACCGAGAGATGGGGGCTTGCTGTAATTAGAAGAGCAACTGGATCTCGCGACAGTACATACACACATCGCACCAGCAACAACACTCAGCTTGCAAAGGGGAATCTAACAAGATATTTCTGAGCACCGCGCACACCTGTTCATGTTTGATGCATGGCTTCTGCTTCTGTTTTCCTCTCACATGAAATGCTGAACCAAAGACCAATGGCTCCCTCATCCTTTCAGGATAATTAGAAGATTTTTGACTGCTGTTACCATAGGGATTGTCACTAAGGAAAATGAAAATGCAGGTTGGTTGGAGCGAAATTCTCGCCAAATTAACTCAGACTCTAAGACTTCTTTCTGGGCATTTGGGTAACTGGAAACTGGCATCTCACAACTCCTGCCTTCAATGTCTCCTTGGAGATAAGCCCTCTGGGGTTTCTTTTCCGAATAACTTGCTTTCTATGGGCTGCCTCTACAAATAAACTAACTGAACTTGGGTTAGCTCAATCCGAGTGTTACTTTCCTGGGTGTGTGGTGAGATCCTGACTCAGAGAAAGTGTGATGTGAACATTCCCCTAAAAATGGCCACCGCTTCAGTTCCGATTCCATTTGTGACTTTTCACCAGTGAGATCTGAGGATGTACCCTTGTCTTCATGTAACTATGCCAGAGACAAAATGAGGAAAATGTCCCCTGCAATATCTCACCACCTACACCATGAAAAGTGACTGCCTCCTCATTTGCGTTCCCACTAAGAGGGCCTGCAAATGGTTCCCACTAAGAAGGCCTACAAAAAGAGATGTAACGCACTGCCCCAGATCTGGGACAGTGACAACACAACATCATGTGACATTGTGATGTCACTTCTGGATTCTCCCTTGAAGAGGGACACTTTCACAAGCGTCTCCACAGGAGAAGAAATGCGGCGCAAAACTGCCAACACCTCCTTTTCTGGGGAGAACTTGGAAGTGACTGCCTTGTGCCACTTTTGGGTTCTCCCTGGAAGAGGGATGCTCACTGAGGTGGCTTGAAGAGGAACCTCCACAGGATGTGTGAAGCCATCAGCTCTTCCTCCATAACTACGGTGGAGCCTAAGGGGTAGTCATGTGCCCACTTTGTCATAGTGCCCCGGGGTAGGTGCCCATAAGACTCTACCCTAGTTACAGCTCTGGTCCAACATATTTGTGGCAGAGAGAAAACATGAATGACCAGTCTTGGCTTTAGCGGACTTTATCCCAAACGTATATATTGAAGTTGGATACATGAGGTTCTACCCGCTCTTGCTCATCAAACATTCAGATAAATTCTGAAAAGGACATCATCACCCTTATTATTTCAGAAAACATCAGAGGCCTCCTCACATTGTCCATTACAGATGTTGTTAAAGGGTCTTCACCGGCCACATGCTGCATGCATCGATTCTGCAAGAACTTGTTCCGCTTTGTTCCACAACAAGGTGCCAAATAGCTGCAGGTGAAATCTCATCTGCAATGGTTACTTTCTGGTCTGGGGTGGTGATAAGGGGAGCTCGTAAGCCAGTTCAGATGACACTTTGTTGGAGAAGTAAAGACCCAGAGTGCCCTGAGATGGCCACATTCTTATGCCAAACTATACAATAGACCAGGGGTGCCCACACACTGGCATGGGGGCCATTTGCAGCCCTCAGGGACCATCAGTCCAGCCCTTGGGGAGCCTCTGGATCACCGGAGACTTGCTGGAGCCCACACTGGTTCGATGCGACTGCGCTCAGCATGAGGGCCAACTGCTCAACCTCTTGTGCAAGCTGTGGGATGAGGACTCCCTACGACGCTTATTGTTTCATGTCTGTGAAACAGCAGCAAAGGAAAGGCCGGCCTTGCTTCGCGCAAGGCCTTTTAGAAGCCTTCAGCTATCATGAGACCTTCAGTCATTCATATAAGTTCCATCTCTAATATATTCATTTAAGTAAATTTATTCAAATTAAGTCCTTTTTTTGTTCCTGGCCTCTGACACACTGTCAGAGAGATGATGTGGCCCTCCTGTCAAAAAGTTTGGACACCCCTGCAATAGACCACTAGCTTTCTTTACAAAATCCATATAGCATCTGTGTAACCATTAGCTTATGACAAAAAGGACACGTGTTAGCTGAAGTTGCTTTTACTTAGGTATGTGCTTTGGCCTTACTTTTATCAGTTTGGCAAACCATATGTAACTTGTTAACAAAGCTGCACCAAGATCTACCAGCTGGTAGCAATGGTGTCACTAGTGGTGTTCTGACTGTGATCTCACATCTCTGGTGGCCCACTCATACGTGTATGTTGTCCCTCGACTACCTCTGTGACTTAGGCTCTGAGCTTCCCTTAACAGAGCATGCTAGATCCAGGCTTGTCCATTGGAAGCTGAAGTTGTGTACTTAATTCTCTCCATCTTCTTTGCTCAGTTCAACAAACCCCGAGACACTTTTCTGGATGGAAAAAAAATGGAAACAATGTAATTTTCAGTCAAACTACGCTGCGTATTATATTTATGGAGAACTATAAAAGTGTCCTTCACAATAGCTGCTGATTGTACGCAGCTTTTCCATTACTCTTCCTTCCTTGGAGTCATCTATTTGCATCAGGACTGGAAGGCAAATGAAGCATTTTATTTCCACATGTGTGGTTTTTGATCATTTTCTTCTCCCCTGTTCACTGAAACCCATAAACTAACATCCCAAGTTGCCATAAATGGGAATATCCATCTACATAAAAAATGAGACGAAAACACCAAAGAGCGTTGGTGTTTTTTTCTAAAGCTCGGATCTGGGGCTGAAGGAATTGCATATATACCATCCCCACCTCACTGCCTTGCAAGGTTTGTTTGTTTTATTCCAGCTGTATGTTCTGTTTAAAAGAAATAAACACGGATGGAAGGGAATGAGGAGGACAGAGAATTAATGACTCACCAGCTGGTGTGGGGTGAGGTTGTGTGTAAGCCCATACCCAAGGGCTACCATCTTATTGAAATTCCTGTGGCTCCCTTTGCCAGTCTGGAGATTACATCATAGAATCATAGAGCTGGAAGGGAACAACAAAATCATTGAACCTCTGCCAATACAGGATGTCTACAGCTCCAATGTTCCCAGTAGATGGCCGCCTGCTTAAAGACCTCCAATGATGGAGAGTCTAACAGTCCAATCCTATGCATTTCTACTCAGAAGTAAGAGTCAATGGGGCTTACTCCCAGGAAAGTATGGATAGGATTGGGCTGTAAATTCTTTGTCAGGACATTCTTCCTAACAGTTAATAAAAATCTCCCTTTTTGCAATTTAAACCCATTTGTCCTGATCTGACCTCCTGCAGCAACCGAGAACAAAATTTCTCCATCTCCCAAAAGACGTAACCTCAGATATTTATGAATGGTTATCGACATCCAGAGACTCTGATATCCAAAGACTCTGAACTGTCCCTTCTCCAAATTAAACATGCGCAGCTCCTTCAGCCTGTCCTCAGAGGATGTGGTCTCCAGCTCCCTTAGCAAGCTTGTCACCCTCTTCTGAATCTGCCCTAGTTTGCCTTAAACCACAGCACCCAGAACCGGTGGCATACCAAAGGAATTATGGGCATCCAGGGCCCATACATTTTTGGCATCCCCCCATAACAAAACTATTTTCAGCCATTGTTATGACATGAAATGAATGATAATAATGTCCAGGGAAGAAGCACATGGCAAATTCCTGACCGACACATGGCAAATTGGTCGGGAGGCTTTGACTCCCAAACCCAAGCTCTGCGTGGGCTGGATGATCTTGGGTGGCAGGCCAGATCCAGCCCGTGGGCCGTAGGTTCCTGACCTCCTGCTCTAGGGTATTAGCTGGTCCTCCTAGTTTGGTGTTGTCTGGATATTTTGTTCCAAAAGGAACGCCAACTTTGCTTTGAATTTTACCTGGGGAACAATCTGGTGACAACGAACATGAAAATCTTAGTAGCGTGAGAGATCTCCTGCGCCAGCCCCCTCGGGTGACACCCCTGTTAAGCAGAGCCCGTTGCTCACTACATCACAAACCCAGGCTGCACAATAGAATAATTAAAGGTTGCCAAGTCATCTACTTTGAATTCAAAAGCCCTTACGTAACTATGCCAATTACATTCCAGGCAATCTTTTCCCCGCGAAATGAAGCTCTATAGTGGCATGCTGGTTATTGAGAGATCAGGGCTGCAATCCTGGACACATTTTCCTGAGAGTAAATCCCACTGGACTTCATGGGACTTACTTTTGAGTTGACATTCTTAGCAGTGGGCTATAAGCTAAGAATGATGTTTTTGCCATCATGCTGTGATGTTTCACGACAATGAATGTGACCGGGGGGGGGGAGTAGGGTTGTATTAGCTGATACCACTGCCTCCCCCTACATATGTTTGCCATGACCTATGAAAGGTCCCATAGGCACACACAATGTATGGAGGTGTAATCCTTCTCACCTGAATTAGGAAGGGTCAGAGACCATGATTTGCATGCACCCCCCTGGAATCAACACTTAACATCCTACGTAACCATGCTGGGAAGCCTGAAGTTGTGGGCTAATACCTCTGTTTTGCTCCCCCTGCCTGGAATGGCTCAATATCTAGGGTGAAGGACAGGTTTTGCCTTCTTTCAACTGCACCCTTCACGTGGTCCCTTGCTTTACTTTGTCCCCTAGAACTGAATGGGGAGCCATTAAGACCTGAGCCTGTCCCAGTCTGCTTTCGGCAATCCAAGTTCAGCCCTACCTGTTTCATTGCTGCACCCGTGAGTGACATCACCAGGCAGTCATCACCCGTGATGGTCGCCTTGTCACCTTGTGACACGGCTTGTCACCGTCCTTCCTCCATCAGTCTGTCTTTGAAAGGCATCTGGGCCAAGTGTCATCCTGTGGCAAGGAGTTCCATAGATCAGTGGCACACTGGGTGAAGAAATGTTTTCTTTGTTCTAACTCTTTTGCCACTCAGTTTCAGTCTACCTGGCTCTGGTGTTGTGTGAGAGGGAAAAGACCATCCCTGTATCCATCTCCTGCATAATTTTGAACATCTCAATCATGTCCCCCCTTAGGCACCTTTTTTTCTAGATTGAAAAGCCCCTGGATTAGCAAGGCCAAAGGCAGGGCTCTGCATTATGGGTCAGCTGTTGAAACCTAGAGCTATCATCGCCAGTAGAAGCACTGTGGCTTTCTGCCCTTGCCTGGCCAACAAGACAGTACCTTCTGTTGGTTTCTGTTCAGATTCCAGCCCCACTCTTCCATATCTGGCCTCAGGGCTTCAGCCTTAGAGAATACACTCTCCAGGTCTAGACGTGGGCACATATGGCCATCTGTGTCAGAGAGACCTGGCCCAGTCATTCCCTACCTTCCAGCTATATCAGCATTATCTGAATGTGTTCTGCAAGTCCCCAGACTCTAAATGCAAGCTGTGCCTGGATAGGGCCGACTGCAACTTGCTGTTAAGCCATCCTTGTTGATTTGTTTGCTTAACTCAAGGCTCATATTTTGGCTGTGTTGATTTTTATTGATTTTGACTTCGTACTCGGCTATTGAACTCGCTTGCTGCATGCCACTGTAACGGAGCTGCCGTCAAGAGCTGCATATCAGAGAATCACAGTATGGGAAATGACCCTAAGAAGAGCTAAAACACAATCCCCTGCCCTGAAAGCTGCTTAATCCTCTCAAGTTTCACCATGTGTGAAACATGAACTAGAGATAGTATAAATGCTCAGAGTTTGAATGTTCTCATATGAAGACCACACAGTGTATTAGGTTGCTTGTTTGTTTTTTTCACATTCTATACCACTCTCCCTCCAGGGTGGTGTACATGATTCGTCCCCTCCTTTTGTCGTCACAACGACCCTGTGGGGTAGGCGAGGCTAAGATGTCATAAATGAAGAGAATTAAGCGCACAAGTTCCGCTCCAAATGTATATGCATGGATCTCGCCTGTTCTGTTAAGGGAATCTCAGAGCTGAACTCTCAGAGGTAGTCAAGGGACAACATGCATGTGTGAATGGGCCACCAGATATAGAACCTCACAGACAGAACATTCCTAACCCAACACATGGCTTCAAGTGTGACACTTTTTCAATCATGCCTGGTCACATGTTCAGCCGCCATAGTCCAAGGCTGGTTGACTCTAACATTGACTACTCAAAAACATACGAAAAGCTGTGTTAGTTCAGACAATGACATCCCCAGGGCTTGCGTCACCTGGTGCAGGAGGCCAGCGCGTCACCCCTATGGCGGACACCCTCCCATACAGTGGTTGGGGCAATGCCCTGGGCGGCGGGCAGGGAGATGCACCATTGCCCCACAACCACTGGTTTTTTGGCTATAACGTTTGATTGAATCAAGCTATTTCAATGTGGTTTGTTGCATTGCAGTTTGCTTAAAGTTAACATAAGAATATAAGAACAGCCCCACTGGATCAGGCCATAGGCCCATCTAGTCCAGCTTCCTGTATCTCACAGCGGCCCACCAAATGCCCCAGGGAGCACACCAGATAACAAGAGACCTCATCCTGGTGCCCTCCCTTGCATCTGGCATTCTGACATAACCCATTTTTAAAATCAGGAGGTTGCGCATACACATCATGGCTTGTACCCCGTAATAGATTTTTCCTCCAGAAACTTGTCCAATCCCCTTGTAAAGGTGTCCAGGCCAGACGTCGTCACCACATCCTGTGGCAAGGAGTTCCACAGACCGACCACACGCTGAGTAAAGAAATATTTTCTTTTGGCTGTCCTAACCCGCCCAACACTCAATTTTAGTGAATGTTCCCTAGTTCTGGTGTTATGTGAGAGTGTAAAGAGCATCTCTGTATCCACTCTGTCCATCCCCTGCATAATTTTGTATGTCTCAATCATGTCCCCCCTCAGGCGTCTCTTTTCTAGGCTGAAGAGGCCCAAACGCCATAGCCTTTCCTCATAAGGAAGGTGCCCCAGCCCCGTAATCATCTTAGTCGCTCTCTTTTGCACCTTTTCCATTTCCACTATGTCTTTTTTGAGATGCGGCGACCAGAACTGGACACAATACTCCAGGTGTGGCCTTACCATAGATTTGTACAACGGCATTATAATATTAGCCGTTTTGTTCTCAATACCCTTCCTAATGATCCCAAGCATAGAATTGGTCTTCTTCACTGCCGCCGCACATTGGGTCAACACTTTCATCGACCTGTCCACTACCACCCCAAAGTGCCACATCACGTGATATATAACATGATGGTATTATTTGAAAATATGAAGATTTTAAAAATTTTGATCAGTAGTGTTGTCACCCCCCTGTTCATGTCACCAGGTGCGGCCCACACTCCCCCGCCCCAGCAACACCACTGAGTTCGGACCAAAGATCCATATAATCCAGCATCCGGTGTCTCATAGTGGTTAATGCAACCACATATTCTCAAGTACATATGTATGCACTAATACACATGCACTCCGAGTCGTATGCAACTTGGGATTTGGGGTTGTGGGCTAGCAGCACACCACATCTGTGTTTGTGAAACATGAGAGACATCTATTCATATGCAATAATATTTAATGAAGAAAAAATAAAAGATTAACTGGTAGTCCATGGAGCAATGATCTAAATCAGCAGTTTTCAATCTTCTTCATCCTATGGCACACTGAGAAGCATTAAAATTGTTAAGGTGAAGCAGACCATTGGTATTTTGAAAATGGACAAGTCACACTGCATTGTCGGCCAAGGGCTCACCTCCCTCAATGGCCCTACTAATACATGACCACCCCCCAAACTCCTGTGCCACACCTGCAGTTCGTGGTACATCAATGTGCCGTGGCACAATGGTTGAAAATCACTGTTCCAAATGATCCAGTTATTAGTGCTATGGAAGAGATGCAAGTGCTATGCAAGAGATACAAGGACATCTGCAAGAGGGATCTGAAGGCCTTAGGAGTGGACCTCAACAGGTGGGAAACCCTGGCCTCTGAGCGGCCCGCTTGGAGGCAGGCTGTGCAGCATGGCCTCTCCCAGTTTGAAGAGACACTTGGCCAACAGACTGAGGCAAAGAGGCAAAGAAGGAAGGCCCATAGCCAGGGAGACAGACCAGGGACAGACTGCACTTGCTCCTGGTGTGGAAGGGATTGTCACTCCCGAATGGGCCTTTTCAGCCACACTAGACGCTGTGCCAGAACCACCATTCAGAGTGCGATACCAGAGTCTTTCGAGACTGAAGATTGCCAACAGGAAGAGATGCTATGGAAGGAAGGGACAAGAGAGGGAAGATGAGAGGCCAGAAGCTAGGCAGGGGATTAGGCTTTTCTTGCTTAACATGTCCCTGTGTTAAGTGAGCAAAGTGGAAGGGAACTATGGAGCTGGGATGGGGGTACAGGGATTTGGCAACGTGATGATGTCCTTGAAAGCAAATTAAACTCTTGCAGAGCAAGTGCATTTGCTTCATTCTGAATTAGCTTTCTTTGCCTTCCGTGAACCAAATCTCCCTAGCTATGTGAGAGCTTGACTGTTTCCAAGAGAATATTCACTTGGGATGCAGGTGTGACGATGCAGCACCTGGAGGATGGAGGTGATGGGCGAGGTGATGTGCCTTACTGAATGTGTTGAGTAACTGTGTTTGTGACTGCAAACCTGGTTGCACTCTTTCGAGCTCCCTGCCTAATGTCTGCTGGAAAAAAAAAATGGGCACATATCGCAGAGGTTGCTCATGAAATGTGCCCTCTTCCCCATTGTGCTGAACCAGGGAAGGGCCAACCCTGGCCCGTGGACCATTTGCAGCCCTCAGGGACCCCCAATTCAGCCCACAGGGAGCTCCCAGTCTCCAATGAGCCTCTGGCCTGTCAGAGATTGTTGGAGCCTGTGCTAGCCCATGACTACCGGTCAGGACCACCAGGCACAAGCTGTGGGCCAAGTTAGAGCAAGAAAGTTTAGAAAAGAAAGCCTTTTATTGTCTCCATGGGCTTTCTGCTTTTCCCTGGGCATTATTTAATCGCCCCACCCAAATTGCCTCTGGACAACTTATGACTCCATACAGTTTATGTCTCCACAACTTATGTGTTTCTGGCTTGATCCGGTTTGGTCTATATGTTTTTACTGTGTAAGAGTTGTGTGGCAAACAGTGCATAGTTCTTATGTGGTTCTATATGCCTGTATTATAGCCCTCATGTGTATTATAAATACATGTTGGCAACCTTCAGTCTCGAAAGACTATGGTATCGCACTCTGGATGGTGGTTCTGGCACAGCGTCTAGTGTGGCTGAAAAGGCCAATCCGGGAGTGACAATCCCTTCCACACTGGGAGCAGTGCAGTCTGTCCCTGGTCTGTCTCCCTGGCTATGGGCCTTCCTCTTTGCCTCTTTGCCTCAATCTGTTGGCCAAGTGTCTCTTCAAACTGGGAAAGGCCATGCTGCACAGCCTGCCTCCAAGTGGGCCGCTCAGAGGCCAGGGTTTCCCACCTGTTGAGGTCCACTCCTAAGGCCTTCAGATCCCTCTTGCAGATGTCCTTGTATTGCAGCTGTGGTCTACCTGTAGGGCGCTTTCCCTGCACGAGTTCTCCATAGAGGAGATCCTTTGGGATCCGGCCATCATCCGTTCTCATGACATGACCAAGCCAACGCAGGCGTCTCTGTTTCAGCAGTGCATACATGCTAGGGATTCCAGCACGTTCCAGGACTGTGTTGTTTGGAACTTTGTCCTGCCAGGTGTTATAAATAAGCTCAGTAAAATTCATTCATTCACATAAGGACCATCTCTAATGTATTCATTTATATAAATTTATGAACATTTATTCAAATTTGAAATGTAAATAAATCCTTTTTTTCCCCCTGGCTCCCGACACAGTGTCAGAGAGATGATGTGGCCTTCCTGCCAAAATGTGCCCAGCCCTAAGCAACGGCTGCCTGCAGGCCATGTGACCATCACTCAACTCCTACCTGGAAGGTGTCATATCATTCTTAGGTGTCAATGACCCTAAGAATAAATACAAGGCAATGTGCTGGATTCTCTGTCTATATATCATGACTTGGAATTAGTAGCATATACGTATGCATTCAGGCCTCACGCATGGATAGTGCTCCAGTTTTATGCATTTTGTAATTCCTATCTGAATGGGCCTTTGAACATTATAGCTGAATTTATCATGCCGGTGACAGCTGGAGAAAGATTACAGCTGTCAAGGAGAAGGTGGAAGTGGGTTCACCGGCATTATACATTTCTATTTATTCCTGCGCTTTGCCTACTTTCTCTAGTGCCGAGGAGATAAAGAGATAGAGATTACTGATCCTCAACCCACCTCCCAACTGTTCTTACAAATCTATTACCAGGCTGATGGGCTCCGTGGAATAGGGAAAGAGAGAGTATCATAAAAAAAGAAGCAGACTGGATTCTCATTTCCATGCACTTCCCTTTGGAACGCAGGTAACATCGGCGGTTGTTTATAAGGTGTCTATTTGGACATGTTCCTCTCTGTTTCTTCAATGCTCCAATCACCCTGCTCAGAATGGGCACTCTTCTGTAGCATTTAAATATCCTCAAGAAATCGGGTAATTCAAAGTACCCAGAAGAGGATCTGGGGGGACGGGACCAAATCAAGATAAACGACCAACATATAATTTAAAGCAATGGTTGGCACAAAGATGATATGTCAACATTTTAGGGTTTTTGTTTGGGTCTAGTCCCCACTCAGTTGCTCATTCTGAGTCAGGGAGGTTCCATTTCAGGCCAAGATGGAGGGTGACGTGATTCAGTGCCCCACTGTGCATAAAAAATGCCTCTAAACTAACATGTAAGGGTGAAGGGTTTTAGCCTAGTCATCACTCCAATCTGTTGCTATTTTGAAGAATCATTTGTCTACAGCTTTTCCACAAAAGGAGTTCACTTTTCACTCACTCGTTGACCATAGTATAAAGCAGGGGTCTCCAAACCCCAGCCCGGGGGCCATATGCGGCCCGCGGCGAGCCTCTATCCGGCCTGCGGCCAGCCTCTTCTCCCCTGAAAGCCTCTGGCCCACTTGGCCGAACATGACTGGAACTGTGCTCTGGTTGCATCTGGAGGGTTGCGTCTGGTCTGAAGGGCCAGAGAGGTTGAATGAATGAGCCCATTCATTCATTTGTTCACTCATCTAAGTTCCATCTCTGATTTATTTATATACATTTTATATTTAAAAATTTTTTCCAGCCCTCAACACTGTGCCAGATATTTGATGCGGCCCTCTGACCAAAAAGTTTGGAGACCCCTGGCATAAAGGAATGGGTCCCTGTCTCCAAAAGGTTCAGAGATCTTTCTATGTAGAAGAGCATTTAATATCACAACCTCTGTTATCACAACTGCTTCAACAACTTATGTACATGTATATGGGGGGAGGGCTGGACTGGAAGGTTCCGCACCAAGATGAACCTGATGGAAGACTTCACCTAAAATCAAGGAATACTGGGGGGACGGGGGACAGACTAAACTTGCCTGACAACAGCCAGATTCAAATGATCACACCCCTGAATGAGGAAGTTGGAGTTGAGGACAATTCCAGGACCATCAGAAGCGATAAAAAAAAACCAGATGACAGCAGTGACCAGTGGGAAAAGTTGGCATGTCTCCTTGATATGTGACCTTGATGTCTCCTTGAGTGTGACCATGTGTGTTCTACCATGCCTGTATGCGCAGCCCTGGTGGCAAGGAGACACATCACTTCAAGGGTACTAGGGAGTTTGGCCAAGCCTGCATGGTCTCTAAACCTTGTGCGATCGTGCAATGCCTGACCAAACCCCCTAGCACCCTAGCTCCCTAGAATTGTTGTCACTTCCTGTCACCAGAGCTCTGCATGCAGACATGCTAATCCACACATGCTCACACATAAGCCTGGCCAACAGAGTGGTACTTTTTCCACTGTGTGGTGGCCTCATCCCCAAGCATGTGACCAAAAGCTTCACATGCTCACACAAAAGCCTGGTCAATGGAACAGTACTTTTCACTGGGCAATGGCCTCATCCCCGCGCATCCCCGCGCATGTGACCACAAGCTTCACAACCCACACAGCAAAAAGACCCCAAACAGGACTTTTAACATTTGCATATGCAATCAATATCCACGGATATTGATGCCAGGACAACGGTGCTGACAAGAACAGATTTCATTTGCACTCCGCCTCCCCGGGAGAGACGCGGGTGACCTTTCTCCGCGAGCGACGAGGCAGCGGCCAATTTCGACGCAATCCATTTTAAATAGACTGCGGGGTGAGGAAGTTTGCAAAATCGTTCCATAAAGGACATCCTTTCTTCTGTGCGGCTGAAGGACCCTGCGTTCTCAAGAATGAGATGGCGAAGCTAACGCAGGCCGTTATCAACCAAAAATATTTCAACAGGCGGAGATAAATGCTCCCGCGCCATCATTTATGCGGAGCTGTCGGCCCATCTATATTTATGTACGATCGTGGGGGGAGAGTTCCGTAAAAATAAATATTGGAAAAGCAGTCACCTGAGGTTTGACGCAACGAAACCGGTGGCTCAATTAGCATTCCGCAGCCATAACGTGCGTGTGATTGAATGGCTGTTGTTATTGGAACAAACCGATTTATCACCTTCTGCAGGGTGTAAAAGTAAAATCAAAAGGCAGTGTAATAAAACCTGATCTGGCCCCAATATAATTTTAGAGGGTACTTTGTATACTGTAGCGTGTTCGCAAACCAGAAATTGAACGTGAAAATTAGTTGGGCGAATTAGATTTTTCGGTCGGTTCGCACAGGTCAGTCCGAAAACGCAATCCAGCCATCAGCTAAATGAGAATGTGTTATTTTGGAGACACGGTGCCTAATTGTTTTTTGTCGTTCAGCGCATCAGACGTTACAATCAATTATCATGGATGCCCATTTGGGTGTGCATTTGAGTCAGAGTTGGATGGGCCTGACAGGCCATATATATGTACGTGTGGAGCTCCTTCTCCATATTAACAGAAACCCTTCTGTCTGTAGGCTCCTGATAAAGTGGACAGCATCTTCTGTGAATTCAGGAGGGCAGGATGTCTCAACTGTGGGATACAACTCACTTGGTGGGTCATGTAGGTCCAGTGGGTCCAAGGTTGGCCCCTCCCACCCATTCCTTGTGTCCAGTTGACACCAAATTGTAGACCTAGATGCAATGAGAGGTAGGATGAAGCTTCTGCAGGCCTCCAGAAGCAGTCAGAAAGTCACTTCTTGTTTACTTCTGGGTTCATGAAAGTGACCTCCAATTGCTTCCAGAACCCTGTGGAAGCCCAGCACCAGAGCAGGAGGTGGGTCGCAGTGCCCCCTGCCACAGGTGGGTCGTGGAGGGGTGACGTTGGGTACAAACTTCCCAAGCATATGGAAGTTGGGCACATGTGGCCACCTTCATGCATTGAAATCATATTTGCAAAAGGCTTTAGTGATGGTCAAATCCTCACGGGCTTGATTTGGAGTTGGGTGGTGTTTCTCTAAACAGTTAGAAAAATAGCACAATAATTTTTGAGCCTCAGATTGAAGGTGAACATTATCACTAGGGGTGTGTGAAAATGGTTTTATTTCGTGATTTGAAAGGCGGGAAGCGATATTATGTGTTTTTTTCCCCAAGTTCTCATTTTTATTTGTTTTAAACACTTTAAAATAGTACTACATAGGTGATATAGATGCTATAGTGTCAGCAGATACAGCCACGGAATTATTCCTACCTGGGAAAGTCCGAAAGGCCTCTCTGAAGCCTTCTGATCCTCCCCCCGCTGGATAAAGCATGGTGCATTTTTGGCACAACTTTACCAATCAGATAGTGAAGGATAAGATTAGGCTCTTACTTTGTCCGACTTACTTTGCCCTTTACTCTGTCCTCTTTGACTGTGGGGGGGGGGCTGACTTCCATCCTCCCCCTTTTCTCTCTCTCTCCTTCTGATCCTCAAAGCTTGAAACTACTTTCCATGGCCCCTGACCAGCCTTGTGGAGTCCACCACACCGTGCGTTCTCACACACACCATGCAACTGGAATTGCTTTTAAGATCCTCTGTTCCAAAGTATAGAACCTGTACAGTCAACAAAGATCAACAAGCGTATGAAGTGTGAATAAAGCAGGGTGACCAGATACAATGGAGGACAAACTGCCTTTCCCTTTAACCTTTGTATAGAAGAGGGAATTTGGGCAGGAGAAGCTTTTAAAACCCTTCCATGTTGAGCTACACCTGCCCAAATTCCATCTTCTATACCAGGGGTCGGCAACCTGCGTTTCTAGAGCTGCATGCGGCTCTTTCAGCTGTCTGCTGCGGCTCCTCCAGGTGAAAGTGGCAAAGAGTGTGACAGGAGGCACCTGTGTTGGGAGGGCAGGCTGCTTCCCTCCGCCCCTGAGCTCACTGCCCTCCTCTCCCTTCACCCCCACCTGCCCCGCATTGGTTTCCCTTTCCAATTTTGCCCGCTCTGCAGGCTTAAGCTCCCTGTTTTTCCCTTCCCCAACTCTCCAGCAGGCTCAGCCAATCAGCATCCAGCAGGCTCCTGGCTTTTTCTGTTGGAATGGCTCAGGGCCCTTCACTGGCTGACCACCAGCCAATCCTGAGCCGCCCTCCTCCTCAGCCACTGCGAGCCCTTGCAGCCCCCCTTTCCCTGAGCAGGTCCCCACTCAGTGCAAGGAGAGGCTTTTCCTCCACAGCAGAGGAGACATCCTGTGTGTCTACTCAGTAGTAAGCCCCATTACTGTGGATGAAGCTTACTCCCAGGAAAGGGTGCCTGGGATTGCAGCTGTGGAGCCTGCTCCTACGCGTGTCTACTCAGTTGTAAGCCCCATTACAGGGGATGAAGCTTACTCCCAGGAAAGGGCACCTGGGATGGCAGCCTTGGCACCTGCTCCTATGTGTGTCTACTCAGTTGTAAGCCCCATTACAGAGGATGAAGCTTACTCCCAGGAAAGGGCTCCTCGGACGGCAGTCTTGAAGCCTGCTCAAGGCCAAGCGCAAGGACGGGTGAGTGGGAGCCCGTCTGTTCCAGGTCTGTTCCAGAGTAAGCCCTGATGTAGTCCCTGGGCTACTCCCAGGAAGGTGTGGAGGGCTGTATCCTCAGCCTCCTCCTGTGCAGGTCTACTCACAAGTAAGACCCTCTGTAGTCAGTAGGGCTTCCTCCCAGGAAGGTGTGGAGGGCTGCAGCCTCAGCCCCCTCCTATGCAGGTCTACTCACAAGTAGTCAGTGAGGCTTCCTCCCAGGAAAGTGTGGAGAAGGTTGCAACCTGAGTGAGGGAGGGCAGGCAGGCAGGCAGGGCAGAAGCTGGCCTGTGGTTCCCCCCTTCCCCCCAGGTCTGTTTGACCTTTAAGCCAATAGGGCTTACTCCCAGGATAGTGTGGAGAGGGTTGCAGCCGGAGGGAGGGAGGGAGGGAGGGAGGCAGGGCAGAAGCTGGCCTGTGGTTCCCCCCACCTTCCCCCCCCAGCTCTGGCTTCTTCTCTGGAGTCTGTGTCCTTTTTTCCTTCCAGCAGGGTGCCTCTGGAAGGTGGGGGGAGTTCTTTAGTATCCATGTAAGATAAGCAGATGTCATATGTATTGGAATCCTGGAAGACCTGGTGAGGAGCTAGATGTGGTGTCAGCAGTGGCCCCTTTAAGGGTAAGGCCTGGGCATCCAGCAGAGTGTGCTGCACAGCTGCAGCCACTTGAAGGCAATAGGGCCCTCAGGGATATAAGGAGCACCTGAGGAAGGGGGTGTGGGTTGTAGAAGGAGTGCAGGTTGGAGGTAGGAGAGGAGACCTGACTGACTTGGCTTATTGACTTTGACTTGGCTGCACTGACTGATTTGACTGACTTACTTTGGAATCTGAATTTGGACTCTGACATGGTTTATTGACTTTGGACTCTGCCCTGGATGCTCTGACTGACTTTGTGACTAATGGACACTGGAGTTTGGTGTGTGGCTGCTGTGCCCAAGACCTGCTGAGGACCCAGCATCTGCTGTAGTGGTGGGAGGCTGCTGGCAAGAGAGAGGACCTCTGCAGGTTGAACAGGCGAGCTACCCTGGAGGTGGGCTCCAGCAGGAGTGCAGGGCAGAACCAGGGTCATTTGTTGGGGGAAAGAAGGGGAGCTAATTTGCTTAAAGTGGGCCTAGTTCTCCAGGCAGAGAATGGCCTTGGAATCAGGCAAAACACCATAGAGGACCAGGTGTCTGAAAACACAGGACAAGAATGTATGACAAAACTAACTAAAAGCTACAAGAGGGGGCTACATTATAAAAATGGGACCTATAAGAGCATAAAGGTGAAAAAAAACTATATATGCAGTATTATCTTCATTTTAGATGTCAAAAGGGTTTTGTGGCTCCTGAGGGTTTTTTCCTCCCGAAAATGGGTCCAAATGGCTCTTTGAGTGTTTATGTTTGCTGACCCCTGTTCTATACAAAGGTTAAAGGAATAGGCAGTTTGTCCTCCATTGTATCTGGTCACCCTGGAATAAAGTATTTTTTTCCCCTTTTTTTCTGCTTCTGCTCCATTTTATTCTCAGCAGCTATCTAGCGGAAGTTGGTGGGTTGCTTCAGAAAAAAAAGGATTCCTCTGCTTTATTACTCTTCTTAGTATACACACCTAGACCTCCTTTTTCCATTATGTGGGTTCAATAAAAAAGGAGACCTAAGTATCATTAGAATACTGGTGGTGTGACCTTACTCCAGAACTTGTCTGGAGTGGCTCTGAGTGATCTCTCTCAGGAGGTGAGATGTTCAGCAGTCCACAGGATAGAAGCTGTGGCATTCCATGGAACAGCTTCCATGGGATAGATTGGCAATCTCAATCACTTCCTGCAACCAGCTTCAACTCTAAAAAGAACATCTGTGCCGTTCCCAGATCTGTTGTGACATGTGCTTCTATGAGATCTTTCAAACACTGTAAGATAACACAGTCTATCATGTCAAACATGAGTGTGAGGACTAATAAGACTTGGAAGGTTATATTTCTCCCTGTCATTCTCAAGATGTAGATGATCAACTGGAGCCTCTAAAGGAGTTTCAGCTTGATGGCAGGACTGGAAGCTCAACCTGACGGTTGGCGTAAAGCTCCAGGTGTGTGATGGTCTGATATAATTAAGGAGCGACAACAAATAAAGAAGCTCAAGAATCTGATGGATGACAGGAACTCTATGCTGAAGATGAGGTTCCTTGGTTGATGATACCGTTTGCTATATAAATAATAAGCCACAGTCCCTGCCCTTGCTTAAAACTGGTGAGGTCACAAAACAAAACCAGTTACGCCAGTAACCACAAATAAACTCTGCCGTGTGAATTGGACCTAAAGGCTGATCATCCTCTAACTCAGCAATTTTCAGCATTTTTCTTCTCAAGGCATATGGACCTCTACAGTCTTCTCTATGGTCTTTCCCTCTTGTGACATCACTTATGACTTCTAGGAGACTCAACTCGGTTGTGTGGCTCTGTTTCTAGGGCAACTGTATGTAGTAAATAATGAATGTTCCTCTTTGGCAGAGCTGGTGGACCAAGAGAGCCAGACAATTACTGGAGACAGTTGCCCAAGAAACAGAGCTGCAGAACCTGAAAGAGTTTATCAGTGATTTTCAACTCTGTGCTCCAAATTCCCATGGCATATCCTGCGGACCTTTCATGGCACACCAATGTGCTGTGGCACACAGGTTGAAATTACTGATAAGAACATAAGAACAGCCCCACTGGATCAGGCATAGGCCCATCTAGTCCAGCTTCCTGTATCTCACAGAGGCCCACCAAATGCCCCAGGGAGCACACCAGATAACAAGAGACCTGCAAGGCCTCCTGGGAATTGTAGTTAAGAACATAAGAACAGCCCCACTGGATCAGGCATAGGCCCATCTAGTCCAGCTTCCTGTATCCCACAGCAGCCCACCACCATGATCTAGCTAATACAATTAAGCTCTACTGAAGATTGGGGCTCTCTTTTCTTTTTTATCTCAACAAGTTTGTACATTCAACAGGTCAATAGTGTGTTTGTGAAGGGAGGGTTGCACACTGTCCAGTAATCCACCATGCTCATGGCCTTAAGGATAAAACATGCACAGGACAGAGAGCCCTCTCTGTGTGATATCTGGTGGTGTGGCAACCTGTATCACAATTAGGCTTGTAAGTGGGCTTGAAAAACCAAACTCATAAGAACAGCCCCACTGGATCAGGCCATAGGCCCATCTAGTCCAGCTTCCTGCATCTCACAGCGGCCCACCAAATGCCCCAGGGAGCACACAAGACAACAAGGGACCTGCAAGGCTTTCTGGGAATTGTAGTTAAGAACATAAGAACAGCCCCACTGGATCAGGCCATAGGCCCATCCAGTCCAGCTTCCTGTATCTCACAGCGGCCCACCAAATGCCCCAGGGAGCACACCAGATAACAAGAGACCTGCAAGGCTTCCTGGGAATTGTAGTTAAGAACATAAGAACAGCCCCACTGGATCAGGCATAGGCCCATCTAGTCCAGCTTCCTGTATCTCACAGCGGCCCACCAAATGCCCCAGGGAGCACACCAGATAACAAGAGACCTGCAAGACTTCCTGGGAATCGTAGTTAAGAACATAAGAACAGCCCCACTGGATCAGGCCAGAGGCCCATCTAGTCCAGCTTCCTGTATCTTGCAGCGGCCCACCAAATGCCCCAGGGAGCACACCAGATAACAAGATACCTCATCCTGGTACCCTCCCTTACATCTGGCATTCTGACATTGCCCATTTCTCAAATCAGGAAGGTTGCACATACACATCATGGCTTGTAACCCATAATAGATTTTTCCTCCAGAAACTTGTCCAATCCTCTTTTAAAGGCGTCCAGGCCAGATACCATCATCACATCCTGTGGCAAGGAGTTCCACAGACCAACCACATGCTGAGTAAAGAAATATTTTATTTTGTCTGTCCTAACTCTCTCAACACTCAATTTTACCTAATGTCCCCTGGTTCTGGTGTTATGTGAGAGTGTAAAGAGCATCTCCCTATACACTCTGTCCATCCCCTGCATAATTTTGTATGTCTCAATCATGTCCCCCCTCAGGCGCCTCTTTTCTAGGCTGAAGAGGCCCAAACGCCAAACTTAGTTTATTCTGAACCCAATTACAAGCCATACTGGATCCTGTTGTACCCCCATTATCAAAAGCCACAATAGGGTTTTATCTATTGCTCCTTGCAACCTCATCTTTGGTGAGTCTCCAAGTCCTCTACCCCCCCAGTGGAGTAGCTAGAGGGGGTGCAAAGCACTATGTTTTATAGGGATCCTCACTGTAGTGTACAAGGGGCCTCTGTTTTGCTTTCCCCTCGCCTGGAATGGCTCCAAAGGGGAGAGGGAGGGGCCCCTTGCATGCTGCGGTGAGGCTCCCTGCAAAACATAGTGCTTTGCACCCCCTCTAGCTATACCACTGCTCCCCCACACACACAGATTGGTGAGCTTCCAAACTCTCCCTTCCTTCTTTTTTTTCTACACACTCAGATTAAAATCCGAGCCAGAAAAGAAGCACAGGATTCTGATGATTGACCAGGATTTGAGGTGAGCATTAGGACCCACCAAGACGTATATTTCTGAGCCAAGAATGGCCTGATGTATGCCATTCATCTCCTTTTAAAGGTGGGGGCAAGCTTGCACAATTCAGCCCACATCACAAGTGTATTGGAATCGAGGAAGATCTGGCGAGGCGGTAGGCTGTGGTGTCAGCAGTGGCCCCTTTAAGGGTGAGGCCTGGGCATCCAGCAGAGTGTGCTGCACAGCTGCAGCCACTTGAAGGCAATAGGGCCCTCAGGGATATAAGGAGCACCTGAGCCAGGAACGGGGTGTGGGTTGTAGAAGGAGCGCAGGTTGGAGGTAGGAGTGGGGACTGACTGACGTGGCTTATTGACTTTGGAATCTGACCTCGGACTGTGACTTGGCTTATTGACTTTGGACTCTGCCCTGGATGCTCTGACTGACTTTGTGACTAATGGACACTGGAGTTTGGTGTGTGGCTGCTGTGCCCAAGACCTGCTGAGGACCCAGGGTCTGCTGTAGAGGCAGGAGGCTGCTGGCAGGAGAGAGGACCTCTGCAGGTTGAACAGGCCAGCTACCCTGGAGGTGGGGTCCAGCAGGACTGCAGGGCAGAACCAGGGTCATTTGTTGGGGGAAAGAAGGGGAGCTAATTTGCTTAAAGTGCGCATAATTCTCCAGGCAGAGCTTGGCCTTGGAATCTGGCAGAACAGCCTGATCTGCATGGGTAAGGAAAAGAGCATGTCACTCATCTATGCCCCAACTGGGTGCATCAACCCAGGCTATAGCCTTTTGAACTGAAGTGCCCCTTTGCTGCCTTGCCTGTAGATTCTTGCTTTCTGAAACCATTTGGACTGCACTCTCCTCTTATTCCCTCTCCATCTCTCTTATTCTTGCTCACTGGTTCCCTTCCCATCTTGAATGCAGCCTTCCCCACGCACCCACGCTGAAAGCCCCCATGTCCCTTTTCATTGCATTTTAGCAGTGATGTTTTGCTACTCTTCCCTTTCAGCAGAAGTCAAGCAATCTGGGAAGCATTTAGTGGTCTCAAATGAAGACCGAATGACCTTTCTGCAAGGGGAAATGGGCAAACGGCTCATCCCTGGATAATGCGCTCCCTTATCTGAACCATCAGCTGTGGCACACTTTATCTGCATGAACAATCCCGAGCATTGCATTAGCCTTTTAATGAACAAAGTCTCCCGTTAAAGGCTCTGCTCCAGCTAATTCCATGTCATTTATGATTTGATTTATTGATGAGTGCCAGGGAGCAGTTACCCAAGAGAACGGGCGCACTTTTCTCAGGAGTCACTCGGCCAGGGTTTAATAGGTCAGGGAGCTAAACAGCTGCCTTTGACACTGGGAGATGGAGAAAGGACTATCTGATGGCCACTGAAGTTATTCCGAGCCCTTGGAGTAAAGTAGGAAGCCCCAGACCAACAGATGCAACTTGGAGAAGAAAGAAGAGCTATCCAGAGAATGTTGTTGTTTTATTATGTCTTTGATGCAGTGGTGTTGCTATGGGGGTGTTGGCTGTACCGGATGATGCGCAGAGGGGATGAGACCACCACTGGCCAATTTTTTTTTAATCTTGGCATTTTCAGATAATACCATCATGTTATATACCATCTGATGTGCAATTTCATGCAGATGGCATTGAAATATCTCTATTCTATCAAAAGTTATAGCCAAAAAGACCAGCAGGGTCGGATTCATGGTGCATCTCCATGCCCACTACCCAGGGTGTTGCCCCACGAATTTCATGGAAGGAGGTCCATCGTGGGGGTGACATGCTGGCCTCCCACACCAGGTGACACAAACCCTAGTGACACCAGTACTTCAGATGCACCTTGGAGAAGAAAGAATAGTTGCTGAGTAGACACAAAAAACAATTTGATTGTTCAAATATTAATTTTTTTTTAAAATCCATTTTGGAACCATTGTATCTCTTCTGCTATGTTGATGTCATTCCCTCCTCCTTGGCTGCTGCTTCTCTCCTCATCCTGGGCTTTTTAGAACGATGATCTTTGTTGATCACAGATCACACAGTGAACCACGTTGCCCTTGTCATGAGATGATATTAGATTTGCCCACATGTTGATGTCTACAGAGGTCTACAGAGATCTACAGAACTTGTGTCCTGAGTACACTTCTGTACTGCAGCGAGTCATGGACTCTTCGCTCACAACAGGAGAGGAAACTGAACGCTTTCCACATGCGCTGCCTCCGACGCATTCTCGGCATCACCTGGCAGGACAAAGTTCCAAACAACACAGTCCTGGAACGTGCTGGAATCCCTAGCATGTATGCACTGCTGAAACAGAGACACCTGTGTTGGCTCGGTCATGTCGTGAGAATGGGTGATGGCCGGATCCCAAAGGATCTCCTCTATGGAGAACTCGTGCAGGGAAAGTGCCCTACAGGTAGACCACAGCTGCGATACAAGGACATCTGCAAGAGGGATCTGAAGGCCTTAGGAGTGGACCTCAACAGGTGGGAAACCCTGGCCTCTGAGCGGCCCGCTTGGAGGCAGGCTGTGCTGCATGGCCTCTCCCAGTCTGAAGAGACACTTGGCCAACAGACTGAGGCAAAGAGGCAAAGAAGGAAGGCCCATAGCCAGGGAGACAGACCAGGGACAGACTGCACTTGCTCCCGTTGTGGAAGGGATTGTCACTCCCGAATCTGCCTTTTCAGCCACACTAGACGCTGTTCCAGAACCACCATTCAGAGCGCGATACCAGAGTCTTTCGAGACTGAAGGTTGCCAACTAATACTACATTGATGTCAATTGAGATTAAGGACACCGTTTCCTAGATTAGCGCTATGGGCTGTTCCAAACAATCAGGGATCATGCAGTGAATGAGGAAACAGCAGCACAGATGTGGCCAATCGTATTTGGACATGTAATGACATCAGAGAGGGCAAGTGAAATCAAAGCAATCAGCACACGTCAGCATTTTCGCAAGCGATACTGAAACATCATTGAAAAATTGGTTCAATGTTGCAGAAAAAGAAATGTTCCTGAGAAATTATAAGTAGTTTAAACTCATTCCTACTCCTCCTTCGTATTATTTTTTTCTTCCCTAATTGAAAATCCACCCCAACCATGTTTTGTTTTTTAGCTCCAGAGAAGTTTGCGCTCAGATTACAAACGCCTTCTCGAAAATGTTCTCTTTTTTTTTGCCTGTTGGATGAAAGGCATTTGATTAGTACAAAGAGCTACACCTTTTGAAAGACATATGGAAATTGGTATTCAGTGAACTTGACTGAGTTTGACAGGGTGCGTCTTAAGATGAATTGCTAACAAAGACCCCCACAGTTAAATATTGCTATGTAGTTATGTAATGAACAAAAATGGCGCATGATATGTCAAGGGGATGTGCAATTAATTCCTGCACATCTCGAAAAAAAGAACAAGAATCTGAATTAGCATTTTGAAGTTTTCACATGCTGGCATACAACCACATCTAAGAATTAACTTTAATGAGTGTCCCATCTCCGGGTGCTTCAAAACGTAATTTCCATCTTTTCCAACGTTGTTCCGAGGGAAATTCAGATGACTTGGGTCAAAAGATTCCCTTTCTTATAAAGAACGTCTGATCTTCTCTTAGTTATGTGATAAAACAAAGAAAACTTGTTAGGATTCAAGTTAATGTCTGATATTGAGTGGTAGAAACTCCCACAGAAATACACTTTTTTTTTTTTTTAATTGTATCTTCAAGATGCTTCCAAGGTTGTTTTAAGTGAGTGGAGAAAGCAAAACAAGGCGAGGAAAGGAGAGTGAACCAATGGGAAAAAAGCAAATAGTAGGGTTAGCTGCAGCCCATTCTGTCCAGGAATTTTGTAATGGGAAAAAAAAAAATCAAGACCCCAAATTCTTTAAAATAAGTTGTGCAGTACAGGCCCATTCCAGGACACCCCCCCCAGTTTGACTTTCAGTTTGATGAGCAGACCCAAAGCCACTTTCCAGGAGGGCCTCTGGCTGCCTCTTCCAGTTTAAAGAGCAAACTAGCTTTTCTCTAGTATCCACAGCATCCACAGTGAATCGAATCCATGGAGATATATATAAAAATTTAATAAAGATGAGGTCCTTTCAGAGATTAAGGTGTCAAAAGAGGAAGGACTGGAATCAACTGATAAAGAAGACAGCAGTAAGTCATTTAGACCGGATGGTATATTATGTGTCTGGGAGTTTGGGAGGGATTGAAGAGGGCGCAGTTATCCCAAGGAATCTTTCATTAATATCAGCCACTGTCCTCGATGCAGGGGGCAGCAACAAACGGTGCCAAACTGCCCCTTTCCTCAAGGCACCAGGATTAGTTCTAGGAATTAAAATAGGTTCCCAGAAAGGTGAAAAATACAATTAAGATATATAGAGATGAATACGATATCAAAGGGACTGCAGTTTCTCAGAAGGAGTGTATCTCTTATTCAGTCAAATTCATTGGCCTGGCTCCTATTTGCTCTCTCTCCCTTGGTACTTGATGCCATTTCCCCCGCCACCCCAGTTTGGATCCCTCTCATTTCCATGTGTGGAGCCAATTTGTACATTAGTTTTGTACATATAACGTATCAGAATGTCGGGGGCAAAACACGTGCATTACGAATGGCCCAAATGCATTTCTGTGGCCGCATTTCACCAACACAAGCATGGCAGTGACTTGAGAAAATCTCAGATCATTACTTCTGTGTCTATTGCATGGAAACACAATCACTTAGAACATTTAAAACATGCATGTGTCATTATACATGGCTAGTGCATGGCCTTCAAAGGGCTAAAAGTCTGGCCCCCTCTTTCCCTCAGTATAGTTGAACTGTGCAATTCAGAGGCATATGCCTCCGTTTTGCTCCTCCCACCTGGAATGTCTCATAAGAACATAAGAACAGCCCCACTGGATCAGGCCATAGGCCCATCTAGTCCAGCTTCTTGTACCTCACAGCGGCCCACCAAATGCCCCACGGAGCACACCAGATAGCAAGAGACCTCATCCTGGTGCCCTCCCCTGCATCTGGCCTTCTGACATAGCCCATTTCTAAAATCAGGAGGTTGCACATACGCATCATGGCTTGTAACCCGTAATGGATTTTTCCTCCAGAAACTTGTCCAATCCCCTTTTAAAGGCATCCAGGCCAGATGCCGTCACCACATCCTGTGGCAAGGAGTTCCACAGACCAACCACACCCATACCAGAACTCTTAAGAACATAAGAACAGCCCCACTGGATCAGGCCATAGGCCCATCTAGTCCAGCTTCCTGTATCTCACAGCGGCCCACCAAATGCCCCACGGAGCACACCAGATAGCAAGAGACCTCATCCTGGTGCCCTCCCCTGCATCTGGCCTTCTGACATAGCCCATTTCTAAAATCAGGAGGTTGCACATACGCATCATGGCTTGTAACCCGTAATGGATTTTTCCTCCAGAAACTTGTCCAATCCCCTTTTAAAGGCATCCAGGCCAGATGCCGTCACCACATCCTGTGGCAAGGAGTTCCACAGACCAACCACACCCATACCAGAACTCTTAAGAACATAAGAACAGCCCCACTGGATCAGGCCATAGGCCCATCTAGTCCAGCTTCCTGTACTTCACAGTGGCCCACCAAATGCCCCAGGGAGCACACCAGAAAACAAGAGACCTGCATCCTGATGCCCTCCCTTGCATCTGACATAACCCATTTCTCAAATCAGGAGGTTGCACATACACATCATGGCTTGTAACCCATAATGGAGGGGCCCTCACCCACTGCAGTGAGGCTCCGTGCAAAACTTAGTTCTTTGCACCCCCTCTAGCTATACCACTGCAAAGGAATTCCACCAAAAGGTTGCACATCTCTAAATGCATAGGGCAGCCCGAGGGTTGCAAATTCAGTGTGACCACTGAAATGAACACAGATCTCTGAGTTGGAACAAATCTCTTTCACCCAACATGGCGCCAGGCTTATCCAAGTTAACTAGATCAAGGACAAACATTGAGAGTTATCTGATGATCCCTCAGAAGGAAGGGGAACAAAGCTCTGATACACTGTTTAATGACAAAAGCATGGCAAACTGCTTGAAGAACAGGCCTTTTGGGAATGGACATTCAGCGTGCTGCAATAAGGAATCGCCTTTAGTGTTAGCTCAGTCAGTTTATCGATAATCTCTGGGGATAATATTAGCAGAACATCTAATGCTCACAGTGTTCTCCACATGCCTCAGAACACTGTTGGACAGGACAGGAAAGGCACTGCTGGTCATGTCCAGAGGTCAGACGGAGATTTCATTATCTCTGTTTTTTTTGCATCCACAGGGGTTCCAGGAATGGAACCCCTACAGATGCTGAGGGCAACCTGTAGAAGCATTTTCAACAAACTTCTCAGAAGAAAAAACAAAAAAAAACCTTCTAAATTAACAAAAGGACAATTTTTTTCCCCTTTAGCTACATATACACAAATGCCTTCAGGAAAAAAAAAAAAAAGAATGGTTGTCACGTTCTATGACTAGATTAATTTGTTTCCTTGATGATAGTTGTCGGAAAACATAATGTTTAACAGGATAAATGTCTCTTCCCTTCAATCTTTCCTCTAAAAATGTCTAGTCATTTTCTATTAATTCCCAAATGAACAAAACATGTGAAGACAGATGATGACTCAGAGGACAGAGGACTCCCTTGAGGAATCTATGGCTGCCTTGCTTTGAATGGGTTTTGTAGCGGAGCACATGCCCAAGCTCATCTGATCTTGGAAGCTAAGCAGGGTCAGGCCTGGTTAGTACTTGGATGGGAGACCGCCTGGGAATACCGGGTGCTGTAGGCTTATGCCATGATCTTGGAAGCTAAGCAGGGTCAGGCCTGGTTAGTACTTGGATGGGAGACCGCCTGGGAATACCGGGTGCTGTAGGCTTATACCATGATCTCGGAAGCTAAGCAGGGTCAGGCCTGGTTAGTACTTGGATGGGAGACCGCCTGGGAATACCGGGTGCTGTAGGCTTATACCATGATCTCAGAAGCTAAGCAGGGTCAGGCCTGGTTAGTACTTGGATGGGAGACCGCCTGGGAATACCGGGTGCTGTGAGCTTATACCATGATCTCAGAAGCTAAGCAGGGTCAGGCCTGGTTAGTACTTGGATGGGAGACCGCCTGGGAATACCGGGTGCTATAGGCTTATACCATGATCTCGGAAGCTAAGCAGGGTCAGGCCTGGTTAGTACTTGGATGGGAGACCGCCTGGGAATACCGGGTGCTGTAGGCTTATACCATGATCTCGGAAGCTAAGCAGGGTCAGGCCTGGTTAGTACTTGGATGGGAGACCGCCTGGGAATACCGGGTGCTGTAGCCTTATACCATGATCTCGGAAGCTAAGCAGGGTCAGGCCTGGTTAGTACTTGCATGGGAGACCGCCTGGGAATACCGGGCGCTGTAGGCTTATACCATAGTCTTTCGAGACTGAAGGTTGCCAACCATGATGTGAAATTTAAAAAGGCTTACCAGACAAAAAAATTGCCATAAGAAATGATGAACCCTAAATAACAAACATCTCTCAACACCATTTATTGTTTTCTTTATGAACATAAGATATTGCAACTGGTTAAACACTTCTTAAATGGATGCCACTGGGCCCTTTCTTTGAAGGGCAAATCACAGCCAGGAGGGGTGAGAAGTAGGAGTGGACACAAGACTAATGATAGCCTCTAGAGAAATGGGGGGGGATGGTCAGTGGGGGGAACACACAAAAGGTACTGTCTGTCTCCACTTCCTGTTTCCTTGGCCTCCTTGGCTTGAATGAGCCTCCCCCCTTCAGTCACACATCCTGGAGGGTCGGCCCAGCCATGAGGCCAGTTGAGGCAGGCACTTCAGGCAGCAGCTTGGCCATCGTCCATCCAGGGGAGGGCACCAGGATGAGGTCTCTTGTTATCTGGTGTGCTCCCTGGGGCATTTGGTGGGCCGCTGTGAGATACAGGAAGCTGGACTAGATGGGCCTATGGCCTGATCCAGTGGGGCTGTTCTTATGTTCTTAAACTACAATTCCCAGGAAGCCTTGCAGGTCTCTTGTTATCTGGTGTGCTCCCTGGGGCATTTGGTGGGCCGCTGTGAGATACAGGAAGCTGGACTAGATGGGCCTATGGCCTGGTCCAGTGGGGCTGTTCTTAGGTTCTTATGATTTGGCTGAGAGGGTTTCATGATTTCTACTCTAAGCAGCAATTTGGATTCTGATTCCAAACAGGAGGAGCTGGTCAGATCAGATGGGTGAGCCAAAATCCTCACTAGGTCCTGACATCACTCTAGAGCCTCTTTCTCCTAGCCGACAGCCCCTGAACCTAGAGCCGCTCAAGTCTGCGCTTCCTGGATCTGATTGCCCATGTGAAAAAAGCACTGCCCACACTGGGAATCTTGCACTCCTCCACGTACGTTGCCAATGTCCTCAGGTTAGCAGGTCAGATGGCGTTAAAGAGAAGGAGTGGAAATTTCTAAGGCAATGGGCTGCCCATTTAAGACTTTCCAATCTTCAAGTGGGAGTCAGAGCCTGGAAGGGGTCGTCTTGGCCTACAGGCATTTAAGCCATCCGTTCAGCTGAGTTGAGCTCTAGACCATGTTGAAGAAAGTTGCTCACTTGGAGCAATCTAAGATCTTGCAAATCCAGCCAGCTTTGCTTCTTCCCTGATCTGTCACATTGGGTGACAGATCAGGAGAGAGATCTTGGGGTGGTGGTGGACAGGTCGATGAAAGTGTCGACCCAATGTGCGGCGGCAGTGAAGAAGGCCAATTCTATGCTTGGGATCATTAGGAAGGGTATTGAGAACAAAACGGTTAGTATTATAATGCCGTTGTACAAATCGATGGTAAGGCCACACCTGGAGTATTGTGTCCAGTTCTGGTCGCCGCATCTCAAAAAAGACATAGTGGAAATGGAAAAGGTGCAAAAGAGAGCGACTAAGATGATTACGGGGCTGGGGCACCTTCCTTATGAGGAAAGGCTACGGCGTTTGGGCCTCTTCAGCCTAGAAAAGAGACGCTTGAGGGGGGACATGATTGAGACATACAAAATTATGCAGGGGATGGACAGAGTGGATAGGGAGATGCTCTTTACACTCTCACATAATACCAGAACCAGGGGACATCCACTAAAATTGAGTGTTGGGCGGGTTAGGACAGACAAAAGAAAATATTTCTTTACTCAGCGCGTGGTCAGTCTGTGGAACTCCTTGCCACAGGATGTGGTGCTGGCGTCTAGCCTAGACGCCTTTAAAAGGGGATTGGACGAGTTTCTGGAGGAAAAATCCATTATGGGGTACAAGCCATGATGTGTATGCGCAACCTCCTGATTTTAGGAATGGGTTAAGTCAGAATGCCAGATGTAGGGGAGAGCACCAGGATGAGGTCTCTTGTTATCTGGTGTGCTCCCTGGGGCATTTGGTAGGCCGCTGTGAGATACAGGAAGCTGGACTAGATGGGCCTATGGCCTGATCCAGTGGGGCTGTTCTTATGTTCTTATGTTCCCAGGTGCTTCATCCTCTCCCTTGGGTTCCTGAGCATAGACAGGATACGACAGCACAGGTAGGACCTTGCTCAAGGCCACGAAGAAGGCCTCAGGTGAGTGGGGATCTGAATCTGATGTCTAACAGAATTACCACTAGGAACAGGCTTCCAAGTATACCAAAAAAAAAAAAAAGACCAAAAAAGGCAGGACAGGAGACAGATTTAGAAAATCATCTATGTGAAAACAGGAAAAAAGAGTAATTCTAATGGCTCCGATGAGTGGAAGGGACCACTTACATGGCATACCTGCAGTACTTATTGCATTGCCCCCCCATAGCTATGCTACCACACCTGTGAAAATCACCCCCCAGTTGTTACTTATAATGGGCAGGAACCTGCTATCAACACCAACCACAACTTCCTTCCTGGAGCAAACAGGCACAGTTGAGGAGTGAGCCTTTCCCATAGTGCACCCTCCTGTGGGAAGTCCAGGCTGCCCCACCCCTTGGTGCATTAGCCAGATGTGGCTGTCTTGCTGGGCTTTGGAGCTACCAAGAGTCCGTTGGGCTGGTGCAGAGACGCGCGTTGGCCTGCAGAGGCTGAATCCGGCCTCTGTGCCAATTGTGTTGGCCAAACTTGGCCGATGCAAGCCTCTGGGGTGTGTGGAGAGGAGGTGGGTGGGAGGTGCTCCAGGGTGGGGAACGGCTGGGGAGGGCGGTCCTGGGGGGCAGGCGGGGAGCAGGAGGTGGGGCTGGTACCAGACAGTTATGCCAGATCCCAACCCCGAGCAGCGCAGAGCAGCTTCAAGCCTCTTTGCTCCCCTCCGACTTATGCCACCTCCAGAGGTGGCACAAGTCCAAGGAGACCCATTGAGGCTGCAGTGGCTTACCCAGGGGTAAGGGGAAGAGTTTCTCCTTCTCTCCGGCTGAGCCACTTTGGGTCTCTGTCTTGCGCAGGGTACAGCACAGGCCTCCTGGCCTGCCAGTTCAAGTGCAAGATAGGATTGTGCTGCACATTGATTCAGGGGGGGTGGAAAGGTGGGGAGAAAATTGGGAACAATCTGGAGGGCATTTGACAAGAGGGAAACTGTGTGGGCGGGAGGCCAGACTGCAGTGTTGTTGCTGATGCAGCCTCCGAACATGTTGAAAACAAAACCGGGGAATGAAATGTGAGGCTCCAACTGGGCCAAGCCTGCTCTTGCTTGTAACAAATTATTCATCCTAGCAGTAGGAAGTGGGAGTGCGACTTCAGGATTCTTTGTATTTGCTGTTTTTTTCTGCCACCAGGATACCGGCTGCAGTTCGGTCGCCAGCTGTGGCTTGCTGAAGCCGATGAGTCAATCCTAAAAATGGCAGCTCAAAATATTTAAACATTTTTGGGGGCTCGGGAGGGGGGAAAGAGGGGAGATCAGATATACAACAGGCAATTAGAGTGTGAAAAGTACGCTCGCTTACCGAACCTTGTGTGCTATGGCTGAGTTTGGTGCGTTCACGTCAGTGCCTTTTCCGGAATGTCCAAGCGCCCAACCGGGTTTTGTTGTCCCCGAACAGAGTGCAATCGCTCCGGTGGTTAAATAGTGTTTAATAGGTGGCTGCTGTGCAGGAGAAAGGGTCTCCGGAGAGCGTGAACAGCACTCTCTGGGAAGCTCTTTGAAATGCAAAAATAATAGACGTGCCAAGAACTGGAGGAGGCCCATCTCATTGGGGGAATGTTCTGTATGCAAAAATGCATTTGGCTTTTCAACTTCTCGAAGACTCCCACTGAGATGTGTGTAATTTGCGGGTGCTTTGTGAAAATAACAAAACAACAACCCCAAAGCTCAGACAGAGCTGCTTTTAAAATTAAACTTTTCGGGCAAACTTTTTTTCCTATTCAGTTTGCTGCATCGGGCCCGAGTTACACCAAGAGGAGAATCGCATGGGACACCTCTTGCGGGAGTATACCACCACTAGAAAATCAAGGAGAGGACACCTTTCTGATTTGCTGTCGTTCCTTAGTCAGGAAACTTTGCTGCAAAGGAGTAGACAAACATGGAAGATTTTGCTTGCGCTTGAAAGTGGTGCAATCCAGCAAGACCCTCACTGTGCAACTTTGCAAGTCATGCAGCTCAGCTTGTAGGACTGGAAAAAGTGCTGTAGTTCCAAATAAAACGGGGTCTTTGGTTCATGTCCTCACTGTGGGCGTCCAGAGGCATCTTCCTGGCTGATGTTGGGAAAAGGTTGTTGAACATGATGGGCTTTGGCTTGAAAGGTGACTTGTGATCATATCATCCTACTTTTCTTCCATAGTGGACTTTGATGATGTTTGTTGGGAGAGCTGTTACAACTGAGCTGTGACTGGGAGTGGTAGGAAATCTTGTTCAGGGGTGGATAGGTGCGAAACCGAGGTCCAGAAACAGGAGGTAAAATTGAGGCCAGCATTTAAGGTAGTATTTAAGTTGAGGGCCAGAAACAGAAGATGTAGTCAGAGCTGGGCTGGGATCAAGCACCAAGATAATAGTTTGAGGCAAGGCATTGTTAAATTGGGCAAGGTAGGGCTGCTTCACTACTTAGATGATGGGCAGGTTGCCAAGTTAGCCTAGGCAAGAGCTTTAAGAGAGCCAAGGGGATAGCTGACTCCCAGACAAGCCAAGGCCAGGTGATAGTAGTCTACTAGGCATTGAACTGGTCCACAGGGTTTTAATTCCTCCAACTTTCTGATGGGTCAAGATGTGAGTGGTGGAGAAGATAAGACACTGGGGATCAGCCGCTGGATAACCCATTCAAGACACACACGCACAGGCTGGATCCAGGTGATCTTCTATCCAGGCACTTATCAGATATAGATCTGCTGTGATCCGCAGTGCAAAGGGAAGCCACAAGGCTTGGCGCCTAGTGAGGGCTTCCATATTTGTTCACATGGTGCCACCAGCAATTGTCTCACTGATTGAAGGAAAAGCGGGGGGGAGGGGAGAAATGCAATGAAAGCCTCAGTCAGGGGGGACAAAGGGATGGAAAAGGTGGGCAAATCCAAAGAGGCAGAGATCAAAGAGAAGGTTGGGACACCAAGAGGTGCAGCTGGGGAAGACCCAGGAAGGAGAGCCCAAAGAATGAGGGGAAGGATGAGGAGGTTATATTAAAGGAAGAGAAGAGAGGTGAAGAAGGCTGGGGGGGGGGGAGCCATAAAAAGGGGGAAGGAAAAAAAGGAAGTTACAGAAGAGAGAAGACCAGGAGTCGCAAAGTATGTATCAGCAGTGCCCACCAGGTGGCTATCCCATACTCCTGAATCAGTCCTCCTAGGGGCAGGCAAGTGACCCTCCGAGGAGGCACCCTTGGGAACTGTGCTGAGAACTGACAAAGAGCATCAATTTAAACCAAGACAGAGGGTCTTATCCTTTGTCCCACTGCATGAAGTCAAGCGACTGTGAGACTCAACAGCTATCTCTTGCCCTGAAACTCCCTTGTTCCACTCTCTCCCCACCCCACTCCACTCAGCCCCTCTGCCTCTCCCAAATGCTTATGTGGGCGCTGGAAGTAGCCTGCGAAGGGCAGCCCAGTCTTAACTAGCTGGTTGCCTGGAAGCTGAATGCACTTCCCATTTGGTTCCGGTAACCCTAGATCCTAAGACGCCCCTCTCCCGTCGATCTCAGAAGCTTCATCCTGCATGATCTCTGAGTTGATCCTGAAAGGGCAGCTCAGGCTACTTGAACATATTTGGATGCCCATGAAGGTGGGGGGCAGGAGGGTTAAATGTAATGCAAAACAGCACCAACAATTGATGTATACAAGCAAACAAATTTGTTGAACTTTCATTTAAAGCACCTGCCAATTATACAACACAGCAAGAGCCATCAATGGGGTTGAGAAGCCAAAGCACTTTTGCATATGGAACATTCCCCCAACGAGATCAGCTTCCTCCAGGTTCCCGCATTGACTCTTTTGCATTTCAAAGAACGAAAGGCACAGAGAGTGCTGTCGATACTCTTCATGGCATGCGACCCATTCTCCAGGATAGCAGCCATGTATAAAATAATGTTTAACCACCAGGGTAATTTCACTGTGTTCTGTGACTGACAACAAGGCCTGGTGGAGCACTTGGTTTTTAAAACAGCAATCAGGCATGCCCCAAACCCAGCAGAAATATACCAAGAGTGCAGGTGGATAGACCCCAAGCTCCCAAAGATCTGGCCAACATCCTCACAGTCCTCAAGCTGAGATGAAAACTAAACAATATAATGGTGCAAAATATTTTCCCTTATCTCTCCCAAGCCTCCTGTTCTGTCCATCCCCCACCCACCCCCATCGCATGCCTCCTTGGCATGGCTGCATTGGCAGGGAAGGGGAGAAAGCATAGGGCTGGGCTGTTAATTCTATGGTTATGGCAAAGAGACAACATGGATTGATGTGACCTTGGTGGGCGGAGGAGCCTTCAAGCCACGTAATCATTCCACCACTGATTCTTCAAGCAAACTCTCTTCGTTTGCAATATCTCTGTTGTAGCGTTGGCACGATAAAGTAACAGTCCTTCATCCCATCTTCTGGTACACCCAGATGTGCATTTGTGTGTGCGTGTCACTCATAACATGGCCTGAGTCACTCGGCAAGCGTCTGTCCAGAAACCGTAGCAATGTTTTATTGGCATTTTACGATCTAGGCAATGATGTGTCACTGAGATTTTAGCAGCTGCCCTTTACATTTCTGCCTCCTCTAATATTTTCTCAGAGCTCATGTAAATCCAAGTTTTTCATTAAAACTGCAGTTTCAAGTCGTGGAGAGCAAATATAATAGGGGTGCAAGTGCGGGGGACTTGAACTGGCTTCCCGATTTGGAAGGTGTGAGGTGGCAGGGACAGACTCTTTCCGACTGATCAGGAGAAGATTCACAGTTCCTGGCAGAGGTTTCAATATAACACACATCAGGAGGTCTATTTTTTTTTTTTTTTTAAAGGGGGGGGAAGTAAACATTTCCAGGAATCCAAATTGTGAGATTTTCCAATAACAGGATTTCCAGGCTGGACAAACCTGTGACTTGGTAATTTAAAATTAGTTTTACAACACACTAAGTCAGGCGTGTCGAAGTAAAATGGCCAAACACCCTACTCAGCAGAAGCCCAGGGGACTCGCTCCAACATGGAAAAACAAGCACCGGTTTTGCGGATGAGGATGTTGGGTAACAGGAGAAACCTGACTGATGGCAAAGTATGCCCCTTTCTTCCTAATCCCGACATGCCATCCTTCCATCCTTCCACCCACCTCCTCCACACACATTAACGAATACCACTCTACCTCTACAATGACCCTCCAAGTACTGAATCCCTAGTTCCACAACTTTTAGGTCCTGTTCTCCCATACCACTTCTTTTTCTTCAACCACCACGCTATCCTGTTAACCTAAAAGTCTCCATCAGCTAGGTCTATTTTTACCACAGCTCATTCCATCCCTTTTTCCATTGGCTGCCCAAAAGGACACAGAGGAAGTGCCTTGTGGTCACCTTGGCAAGGCAGGTTTGAAATTTTTCAAATAAATAAATAAGTGCATCTTCTAGTTCACACCAAAAATGCTGCACTTTGCTCTTCACCCATGGTTGATTCAGGGTGAATTGTCAAAGAACGGCTGATTCTTAGGCATGCAGCACCAGCCGTTATTGAGTCATTCTCTGATGTCAAAGTCTTTGCACTTTCCAGAGGGCCTTCAAAAGATCAGAACCCAGAGAGGCTATTATTTTTCTCTATGGCAGGGGTGTCCAAAGTTTTTGGCAGGAGGGCCACATCATCTCTCTGACACTGTGTCGGGGGCCGCGGGAAAAAAGAATTAATTTACATTTAAAATTTGAATGAATTTACATGAGTTTACATAAACGAATATATTAAAGATGAACTTATATGAATGAATGAAGGTCTTGCAATAGCTCAAGGCCTATAAAAGGCCTTTGCACAAAGCAAGGCTGGCCTTTCCTTTGCTGTCACTACTGCATCACAAACGTGAAACAGCAAGCAGTGGAGGGAGCCCTCATCCCACAGCTCACACGAGAGGTCAAACAGTCACCCTCACGCTGAGAGCAGTTGTATCAGGCCAGTGCGGGCTCCAACAAATCTCTGGAGGGCCAGACACTCATTGGAGACTGGGGGCTCCCTGAGGGCCTCATTGAGAGGCCTTGAGGGCCGCAAATGGCCCCAGGGCCGGGGTTTGGGCACCCCTAATCTATGGTGGTCAGTTTCGTCAACCCAACAGCCAAAAACTAACTGGGATTGTGCTGCCCTTGATGACAGAGGCCCATTGTTGCAGCTACCTTCTGGCAGTGAAGGTAAGTTGAAAGCAGGGGCAAGGGATGATGGGGGGGGTGGTGGAAAAGGGAAGGGAGGAACAGGAAATTTCTGAGCAGGGAGGAGCGGGCAGGAAGCAGAATGGAAGAGAGAGGAATGGATCTCAGCGTTACAGGTGTGCTTTCTGATAGACAGCTTGAAACAAAGACAGCAATGACAGTTTGGGTGCATCATAGTTGAGATTGTAGCTCAATAAAGAAAGCTGGAAGATGTGCCTGGAAGATGAGAGTTTATAAAGTCTTCATGCAGAACTGCCATACTTCTTTTATCTCCCACTCCAACCCACCACTCAAAAGACTAGAAAGGACTATAGAGAGAGTTCATAGTTTAATGAAAAAAGGACAGAGGGCAGTATTTTTGGAATATCAAACCATCAGGCAGCTGGCAGGTGAGATGTCTACATTGTAGACCTGTCACCATGTCTCAAAAACCGCTACACATATGCAAGTGTCTCTGAACCTCATTTGGTTTCCCAGACAACACACTTCGAGGGGGGTGTGTGTGAATTGACAGAATCCTGAGTCTTCTCCAAATTGGCAAGAGAGGTGGCATATCTAGTCCATACTGACTGACAGCACAATCTACGTGACTGTACAATTGGGGATATGTGGAGTTAGGTCAATAAAAGCCTGGTGCCTGAACTCGCTTCTGTGAGCCAGTAACTCGTAGCGCAAACAAATCAGCCCTCACTGCAGGGCCACTTCTTAAAAATGTCCCGAGAGGATAGAGATGCCGTGAATGTCATTTGGACCCACTTTGCCATCAAGGCATATGCGTTTCAACTGGTGCAGAGTGCGGCTGGCTGGATGCAAATCATCACTCTAATTTGGCACCACTTACAGCGGGTATCAGTTTATTTCTGGGCCCAATTCAAAGTTTTGATCAGGCCAGGTTTCTTCCAGGCCAGCCTGACCGAGTAGGAGGAGAGGGGGGTGATTGCTCTGATTCAAAGCATGGTCTTCCTTGAGGCCTGGGGGATCTAAGGTCTCTTGCCATCTGAAGCTGGACCAATGTTACATTATTGGCCTGGGTCATGCTCTTCTGGGTAGCACCCAGAGCCATGTACACATATATGCAAACAGGCCACAATTTTTTTTTTTTTTTTTTTTGGTACCCTGCACATGCCTGATCTTGTCTGATCTCAGAAGCTAAGCAGGTTCAGGCCTGGTTAGTACTTGGATGGGAGACCGCCTGGGAATACCGGGTGCTGTAGGCTTACACCATAGTCTTTCGAGACTGAAGGTTGCCAACCATCTCCCTATACTGAACACTATCTCCCGATCTTGTCTGATCTTGGAAGTTAAGCAGGGTCAGGCCTGGTTAGTACTTGGATGGGAGACCACCTGGGAATATCGGGTGCTGTAGGCTTATACCATAGTCTTTGGAGACTGAAGGTTGCCAACCATGATGTGAAATTTAAAAAGGCTTACCAGACAAAAAAATTGCCATAAGAAATGATGAACCCTAAATAACAAACATCTCTCAACACCATTTATTGTTTTCTTTATGAACATAAGATATTGCAACTGGTTAAACACTTCTTAAATGGATGCCACTGGGCCCTTTCTTTGAAGGGCAAATCACAGCCAGGAGGGGTGAGAAGTAGGAGTGGACACAAGACTACAGGACTTCAAAGAGTTAAAGTCCCCTTCTTCTCACTGTGGTCCTAATGCGAATTGGAGGTGGGCCACACAGAACTTATTTGCATTTTAAAAACACATGCAGACCCCAGTATCCTCTAGTTTAGTTTGACCCTAAGAAGGGAACTCCTGATGGGATTCATCAGCATATGAGATCAAGAGATGGGGGGATGATGATTGCAAGGCCAAATCTGTAACAAAAATTAAATCACGTGGCAAAAATAAGCCTGCATCTTTTAAATAACATTCAGTGTTCACTTTGAGTGACAAAAATGACACTTTCTGTTCAATTATTCCAAAATATCATTCTTGACCCTCAGGGAGGAAAAAAAATGAAGAAAAATGCTATTTTTCTCAAAAATTCTGGGCATCGTACCAATCTCTCCATCATTCTGTCTCTAGGACAGAGACACCATTATTTTCAGGGTTTGATTGGCTGTTTGTTCTTCTCAGATCGAAGTCCTCATTGTCTGCACAGCTGTTGTGACAATGCAGAGATGAAAATAAGGTTGTTCGTCCTATTAGTAGCCACGTAAATGCTAGCAGCCACATGAGAGGTCCTAATTTGACAGACACCCACTCCACATTACGGAAACCCTTTCTTTGCTTGACTCAAAAATACCTCTGGTCCATTTAAGTCACGTTTTGCTAAGGAGAATGGCTGCTGATGTCTCTAAAGACAACAGTTTTGAGCGCATGGAAATGAGGGGCAAAATGAACATCCATACTGGCCAAGAGCAGTCTTACTAAAAACCCTGATCTAAATGTGTGTCAACACACATGCATGGCTGACACATGTATGTGCCTCTCAACATCAGTGTCCATGTTCTCAGCCTTGCCCTGTCCCCCTCCCCTGCACCAGCTGAAAGAGGAGATTTCAAGCTTCTGCTTTCACATCAGAACAAACTGCAGTCCACATTATGTATGAACTTGAAACTTAGACTGTCCTTTGTTCTAACTGCTGTCAATGTGCAAACTAGTATATCAAACCACAGTTTGATCTTGGTGGATAGTCTTGAAAGCTGCTGAGAGGACCAGGACAATGATCCAGACCAGGGTTGCACTGCCCCTGTCCTTATCCTAACCAAAATCATCCATCAGGATGACTAGTGCCCTGTCTAAGCTGCAGAGTGGATTGAACTCAATTCTGTAGCAGATGCTACTTTGCTTTGGGAAGCACCCAAGGCTTAGAGCCTTGGTGCTTGATGGAGTGCAAAGAGCAGAAGCACTTTGAGGGTTGAGGGAAGGAGCAAAGAATGAGACTGCAGACAGGATTCAAATGTGGATGCAAGGAGGACGCCGGAAGCTGGAAGGGATAGACTGGGGCTTGCCTAGCTTCCTCCAAGCTTTTTATTCACTCTTAAGCTCATGAAGCAATACAATACAATACTGAGTTTACTGTTGGTCAAAGATTACATGAACTGCAACTAGCTAGCTCTAGCTAACCACAATACATTCTTAGATCCGACTGCTTTCTTATCTCTAATGCTGTTTACAGCACTGGGCTTGGACACTCAGCATATTTCCAAGGCTAGCAGAATGTGCTCTGCACAGTCGCAGATGTGTCTGCCTGTGTTGCCAAGTCTTGCTTAAAGCTTCAAAGCCCAGTGCCTCTGCTCTAGTTTACTACAAATTCAGAAAACCAGTGCTGCCCAAGAGTGACTGGAGTGGGTATATTAGCAGAGGGTGTCCCACCAATCCTGGCATCAGTGAGCAGTAAGGTTGGGCACCAGCTAGAGCCCATGCACCAGGAGAGGACACACTGCTGTCCAGAGCACTCAAAATTTCTACCACCATTTTGTGCAGCTGTGTCTGCATACTCTTCTCGAGCATCACAGTGTATGTTGGAATGGGGGAGGGATTGCTGCCTACCTTCACATCAAACCCACTGCTCCTTGTTGGTTAAGCTCTTGCCTCACTGTCCAGTCTGTCTTATCTCTTCCTGACTTCCAACCCCAGAGCTGCTGCCTTTCACCCCTGGACCCTGCTGTACACATGGCTGCAGGAAGCTGGAGGTGGTAGCACTGGGGTCTGATGAGCAGCGGATCTCACTATGGATGCAGACGCTCATCAGGGTGCACCAAGACACTGCCTGCTAGGACATGTCTGTCCATGTGAAGAATGGCGGTGGAGGTAAAGTTGGACCAGCACATGGCCAGTGGCATAGCTAGAGAAGGTGCTTCCCCTCCCCTTCGGAGCCATTCCAGGTGGTGGGAGCAAAACGGAGCCTAACGCAGGAGGGGATGCTTGCACTGTGCTTTCAGGTGCCTGCAAAACCTAGTGCTTTGCACCCCCTCTAGCTACGCCACTGCACACGGCATCCCATGAAGATGGTTGTGGGGATAAAAGGGGACCCGCTTATAGTCTAGTGACAAAGGCATGTTTGTTCCCTTACCTTAGGACTGCTTTGTGGCTGCATTGGTGCTGAAAAGTTGGATAGGATCGGGCCCCATGTCCCTTAATTTGAAGTGTGTGGGACCTGGCGCAAATGCTCAGAGAGACATAAAGGCACACTCGCCATGATCTAAGAAACTTTTCTTTACTATATTACTGTGGAAGCTGGGCCTCAGTCAGAAACCAAACTTTTGAAGGCACCACAAATGTAACTGAGTCAAAAAACGAGATACAGAAATCACTTTATATGTAGCTGTTGCTTCTGCACAAGGCGCCTGCTCTGTCCCATCCTCTGATCAGCTGGGCTGTCAAAGGATGTTCACAAATATTCTAACCTACAAAGGAGAGGTTTCCATCACAGGAAGAAAAACCAGAGCAGCTGCTATGAAGGAGGTATAAAATCAGTGTGAGTACTAGAAAAAAAAAAATCATACGGAGCCAAGAGACAAAAGGAGCTTAGTCCTTTTCATCTGACACATTTGTGTTGACCGGCTGTGCATGGAGGATTGTGCATGGATTGTGCATGGATTGTGGCAAGGACTGGTCCTTGACCAAGTCATGTCCAAGCAGTGATGTCAGGCAGCAAGGCAGGGCCAGCAGAGGAAGAGGAACACTTTGTTATTACAGAAACAGGGCTGCAGAACCTGGAAGAGGTCCCAGAAGCTGGAAATGACATCACAAGAGGCAAGGATCATGGAGAAGACCATAGAGGTCAGAGTGCCATGAGAAGAGAAACACTGAAAATCACTCGTGTAGACTAGTGGTTCTCATACTTTGAGCACCGGGACTTGCTTTTTAGAATAAGAATCGGTCAGGACCCACTAGAAGTGATGTCATGACCGCAAGTGACACCATCAAGCAGGAACATTTTTAACAATCCTAGGCTGCCATCCTACCCATACTTACCCAGGAGTAAATCCCATTGACTATATCATTGTTAAAAGAATATACATAGTTGCTTGTTAAAAGCGCAGGTCTGTCACATTTCCCCAAATGCAGTCACATCCCATGGGAGCATCAAGTCTAATCTATTCAAAATAAACTATTGAAATGAATGGGGACCCACCTGAAATTGGCTCGTGACTCACCTAGTGGTCAAACCGACCACAGTTTGAGAAACACTGGTGTAGATCCCAGCCACCAGCTGGGATTGCTTGCTTTTTATCAATGGATCATATTTTATCAAAGGCGATAGGCACGTCCCTCATGTAGCACGGAGAAAAGGCTGCACACTTTCCTGAGAGTAGGTCCTATTGGATGGAGTGGACTTACTTATGAGTAGACATGCATATTTATTTATTATTTATTTATTTGCAGAATTTATATCCCGTCTTTCCACTCCAGAAAAGAGCACTCAAGGCGGCTATTTATAAATTATAAATAGGATAGGATTGCACCAAAGACAGTCAATCAAAGGAGGAAGCAAACCACATACTAAAATAAATAAAATAAAAATAAATATGGAACAATGAAGGATTCCTTGTGGTTAGCATTCAGATACAAGACCAGGTAATTAACAGCTTCAGAGACAAAGCAGTTCTGATGGGAAGCATTTTTCTGCCTGGTTGCAACAGTTTTGTGATGCTCTGGTTGTGATAGCTTCCCAGCCTGTGTTCTTTTGAAACAACTTGAAGCTGAAGCCGAGAAGAATCAAAGGAAATCTGTATTCGTGCATCATTCCATTCCCCTTGGGTGATGGCTAAGCAGGGCACCGCAAGAAGAACATCTCTTTCATGTCTGAGATGCTTAAAAAATGATATCTAATTCCATTTGCAGTTCTCTGTGCCCAGTGCCCGGAAAATCAATACCCAAACAAGAAGAAGAGTGGATCTCCAAAAATGTACACTTCCTTTCACAGATTTGGGGACTTGTTTTAAATAAAGTCAGTCTTTCTTTTTACGTACATCCCTGAGCCTTCTGTTGATTCACCCTTGGTTGATCCATGCCTGCCTTAGGTGATGTGTGGCTAAACACTGGGATTCTTTTATGAATGTAATGGAAGATCAGAAGATCATCAGGTGGATGGTGTGGTGTTGACAGCGATTCCATGTTTTGACAGCTGGTTGACAGCTCGGGGAAGGGCAGGGCTGGCTCTACAGCTGTAATCAATCAAGGCCAATGGAGACCTGGTTGGACACCTGAGCTTCATTTGGCCTTGATGGGACTTTGAATGAGCTAAGGAGGTAGCTCACAGCTGAGCTGCATTTGCACTTAATGGGACACAAAGGATAAAAGGCAACTTCAAGAAGGACCAAAGGAGCAGGACGCTGAACCAGCCGGAAGCGGGACGCTGACCCAGAGGGAAACCCGGAACAGAACCCAGAGGGAGATGCTACCTGACCTGGAAGGAACCAGACCAAGAGGGCTACCTGACCCAGACCTACAGGAGAAGGGGACTGCCAGGACTCTGCTGGAGGACACAGAAGACTGGGAAGACTGGACTGTGCTTTGGAGACCGGATTGGACTTGAATTGGAAGCTTCAGACCTTTTACCCACTGAGTTAAGTGGAGTTTTGGGGAGGGAAAGCCTCTGGACAAGAGTACTTGCAGGGAGTGTCTGTGTTTGTAGCAATAAATTTGGGTAGTTGCTCTAGATAAGGAGTTCTGTGTTCATTCCTTTGCACACCACAGCGGTTGTTCTAGAAATAAAGATGGGGTTAATTAGCCACAAAGCGGGCATTAGAAGGGAGTTGAGATATTTGGATGGGACAAATTGGCGTAAGTCTGCAGGATTCGAAAATTAGGATAGGACATGAAAGGATCTCAACCAGAAGTCCTGCCAGAGTTTGAGAGGGTGGCACCGAGAAGTGGGCCAGAGGGTGGAGATCAGCCATGAAGTCAGGGTAGGGCAGTGAGACGAGGAACAGACCAAGGCAGAAACAGAGACTGATGGCCCAAGTCTATTTCAGGCCAGCACATCCCATTCAGGGTTGCTGGTCCAGCATCTGGTACACCCTGAGCACTGACCGCTAACAGCCCAATCCTATCCCCGGTGGTGCCTCTGAGTGCAGGGACATGGAAATGGCTACCAGTGCATCCAATGGCACCAATCGGGCCACTTGAGGTCTCCTTGGAGGAATGGAACTGGTGCCCAGTCTCCACCACCCTGCAGGACGTGCTACTTTCTGGCTACTACACAGGTAGCTATGCAGTGGCCACTGACAGAGGTGTTGCCACAACAGTGGGGCCCCCATTGTGCTGGCATATCTGCTGGCATGTTGGCACAACCAGGGGATAGGATCGGACTGTAAGGGCTGGGGTGAATCTAGAAGGTACACGTGCATGAACTAGATGGGACAGCCACAACTCTTTCCATAAATTTCCTCCTAATCTGGGTTGATACTGGTGAGGACATTGAAAATATAATCTAGTACCTCTTTCTCAGACTAGGTCCTGAAGCCTAGATCTTTGTTAGAGAAGCTATTTCCTCATGCGCTTAACAGCTTCTGTTCTGCTGTTCCATCTCTCTAAGAGAGAATGGAGGTCTGCTTTATAAACGACTCCCTTGCACCGTAATTGCTGGGCTGCTACATGCAGATTGAGTGTAGGTGGCAGACAGACAGATCATAGCTCTGATTTAACAGGGAGAATGGAATTATCACCTTTTATTAGATGGTTCAGTAATATTTTCACGCTGTGGGCAGTGTCAGCCTTTAATACACTCCAATCACTAGTCCTGCCAACAGGAAGTGTTAACTATGATTAATGAGGCCGACTCTCGAGTCACACCAACAACACAATGTGATCTCCCTTGGAGGAAATCTCATCAGATGCTTTGATATATTTGAGTAGGGCTAAGCTGTTTTAAGGATTCTGCAGTCATCTGCATTTGTCAGATGACAAGTCTGTATTTATTTCTCTTGAACCTTTAGGTAGAAAACCTGGTGTGGTGTCAATGGATCTGAGTTGCTTTTAAAAAATTAAAATATTGTTTAATTGGGTGCCATCGGGCTCGTCACATTGGCTTCCAAACTGCGCATTCAGAAATGCTGAGGTTTACCATAGGAGGACTGATGGGACACACTACCCGAAAGGCAGTTGACCAACCACTGCTGAGGGTCAGATCAGGTGTGACAGGGGAAGTCATGAATATTAAATTGCACAGGAGTTTTGCTCCCCTACCATTACTCAATGACCTGATCATCTTTTAACTGCATCAACATTGGGACAAACAGCTTATAGGCGACCACCAAGTATGGACATATTTTCAGATATTTTGAAGCTTTTTTAAGATATTGTTTTGCCAAATTCCTGTTCTAAACTTGACCTAGAGAACTTATGCCTACTTTAAGCTAATTAGTCCCTCTGGCTCAAATACAACTAGTGTTAATGGTGTATAAAACTACCACTGAACCCCAGCACCAGAGGAGAAGGTGACTACTAAGTAGCTTGCCTGGGGGGGCTGCAGGGTCACTCCCCCCAGTTCTCCAAGCATCAGCTTTTGGGCATGGCAGCCACACATTAGTCTCCAGCATCTCCAGAAGTCTTTATTCCACTATTTTGCCAGGTAGTCTGTTAGTGCATGAGTCAGTCCATCAGTTCACAGTCCATTGGTCCATCAGTCAATCAGTTTAGTTTGGTCCTCTCTCTCCTTCTTTCCTCCATGTTTCCTCCTTCTACTACCCAGGATCTTTCCAACTTCCAGGTGCTGCTTTTATCCCTAAGGACCTTGTTGTCTCTAGTGGCTGCAGCTGTGTAGCATACCCACTGCTGAAAGCCCAGGCATTAACCCCATGTTTCTCATATTCTCCAGAGCAAGGGGCCACTGCAGACACCACCTCCTATCTCCTCGCAACATCTTCTGCGATTCCAGTACAATATTTATGCATAGACTGCTTATGACCTGTAGTTTATAGTATAGATCGGGTGCGTCAGATTTGTTTAATTCATGTTGCCTGCTGAGGCTCGGAAGTGATGTCATGAAGCAGGAAGTGATGTCATGAAGCAGATGATAACCAGAAATAAGCACTTTCTGATCACTTAGGAACTCATTAGCTGCAAATGAGAGAAGAGAAAATATGGGAATCTTGATCATATCTTCAAGATATGGGAGATCCCAATTATCACACTGAGAGAGACCAATTATCACAAGGGCCACCCTTTCAGCAGCGCCGCCTCTACTGAGGCATCAATTCTGAACTCAGCAGCTGAGAGGTCCTCTGCACAGTGGCTCTTTGGCAGTGCTGAAAGCTGCCTGCATGATAACTGGGTTCTCCTAACACCGTAATAGCTTCTCCCTTTCTCACCTCCCTTGGTGTGCCTCTCCGTCTGTCTTTCCATCCCGGTACCTTGGCAGAAGTTTTGCTGCTGACAGGGCAGCTCTGTGAGAGCCAAGATATCATACAGGCCGTCTTTTCAACCAGTGACATCTCAGCAGAAGCAGTGCTCCTGCTGAGGTGTCACCGTGGACATGGTGGACTCCATGATAGTTGGGTGGTCCCAGCACCACCCCTTTCAGTTCTGTTGATGGGTTGCTTCATAGCAAATATATTACAGGAACTTTGGTATCTGTTTTGTGTCGTCGCCGTCCCCGTTCCGGTTTGTATTCATAACAAGCATTCCTTTCCCCCACCCTAGTTACAAAGCCCGTTGAAAATGCCAAAAACCCTTCTCTAACGAACGTGCACCAAATCAGGCACAAGAAATGCAATGATCAAAGCAAATTTAATTAGGTTTGCCTGTAATTTGGAACACTGTCCGGTTGCGTAGGACTGCAGATATCTCCCCCTCTTAATGGATGTCAGTGGCAACCCTATCAGACCCATGATGATATGACTTGAGTGTGTGACTGCATCATCAAGGGGAATTGGCTTCATCCTGGGCTATAATGCAAAACTTTATAACATGGTTTATGCTTCTCGTAAAGTTGCTGGAGCCCATCGGAGCAGGAGGTGCTCTATAAACAGGCAATATCATTCTACAACTTTGCACATGTGTCTTCCTTTTTCCTGGTATGCCAAATGGGAACATGTTTCCAGTTTGTTTTTGTTTTTTTTCCTTCTAGGAGATCATTAAATTTATCACAGATGCCTACTACGTTGTAAGTGACAAGATCTGCCCATTACCAGGCAGGGCAAAATCAGGACAGTGGCAGAAGACAAGATGCCAATCAGTGATGTTTTTTATCCCCTCCCTTGGCTAAGTTTCCAAATTGATCTTTTATGATGTTTCTAAATGAAAACCCACAAAACTCCAGCCCCCCCCCCAAATGACAGCGCACCAGATGACTTACAATGTCAGTAAAAAAAAAAAAAACCTATGGGATTTACATTGCTAGGCGTGGAAGGCCATTTACATGTTAGAAACTCTTTTATGAGGCCAATAAAAGTCTGAGGGATTTGCTTTACAATTTGTGGGAGGCCATTTATGATGTTAAGCATCAATTTACAATGTCAACCATTGTGTTGGCAGTAAAAATGCAAAACATGCCCATAATGTCGATTTTTTTTTTCTCCTCCCCCTCTCCCTCTTTTGTTGCGCTGTGGATAATTCTCAAACACTTGTCCCACCCACTACCATACAGGAAATCTGCTTTATGGTCTGTAGCAGGCAGATATGTTGCAAAACATCCCCCCCCCCACAAAGTAGATCATTATTATTATTTTTTTTTTTGCACCAACTTGTCTCCACTTTCCTATCACAGGAAGGATGGACATCACCAAGAGACTTGCACTGGGTGTGTCATTTATCCAGCAAATCGGACACAGTCCCTTTCCCGGTCTCCATCCTAGACAACTAATAAATCAAATGTCGACACCCAAATGTAACAGTTCAGCAGCAGTGGCATAACTGGAGGGGATGCAAAGCACTAAGTTTTGCAGGGAGTATCACCACACAGTGAAAGCGGTTCATCCTCCTTCCCTTCCAAGCCACTGCGGGCAGGGGGATCATCCAGTTGCCACTCCCTTGTACATAGCATTCTTCAATAGCCTATTTCTAAAACCAGGTGGTGGCACAAACCCATCAATTGCACAAACCCAGGTGGTGGCACAAACCCAGCCCAGCAATTTTCAACCTTTTTCATCTCCTGGCACACTGATAAGGTGTAAAAATTGCCAAGGCACACCATCAGTTTTGGGACAATTGACAAGGCACATTGTGTTGCTGTCACGGGATCACATCCCCCATTGGCCCTATTAAGAAAAGACTTAACTCCCACAGCGGACCATTTGTGGCACGCTATTTGTGGTTGAAAATCTCTACTGTAGTCTATAATGGCTTTTCTTCCAGAATTTGGAACAATCCCCTTTTAAAAGCATCTAGGCCAGTCACCAGCGCTACATCCTGTGGCAAGGAGTTCCACAGACTAATTACATGCTGGGTAAAGAAATTATTTTTTAATATCTGTTCCAACTATCCTGACACTTAATTTTAGTGGTTGTCCCCTGGTTCTGGGTTGTGTGAGAGGGAAAAGAACATCCCCCTAGCCATTCAAAGGTCAGCATTACAGGAGAACAAAATTTTCTTTTGAACTTACCTTCTCTCTCTCTCTCTCTCTCTCTCTCTCTCTGTATATATATATATATATATATATATATATATATATATATATATATATATACAGAGAGAGAGAGAGAGAGAGAGAGAGAGAGAGAGAGAGAGAGAGAGCTTTGTTCAACAAGTCTTGATAGGGTCAGTCACGCACTTTAGAAGAGGTGGATTATGTTAACTTTTGTGCTTTAAACTCGCTTTCGGTCACGATGAAAGGTACAAGAGCTAAGGAGGGTTGCAGATCAAAATGACGTAAAAAAAAAACACCCCCTCTTTAGAGGTGGCATTACAAATTGAGTCAGAAATCAGAAATCACAAATCAGAAAAGTGTTCACTTGCCGGAATGTGTTTTGCAGATCACAGAAAGTGGGTTCATTTTGTTCATATTGAGTTCATTTTAAGTGAATCGGCCTCACACTGCGTCAGACGTACTGGGCCATCTTTTGAAATCATGCTGCAATTGCCTGCCTTTCAATATGCTGCTCCTCTGTACCTGTTCTTGATGACCCCCCCAGTCTGCAGGAGATGGTTATTTGATACGCTGTCAGTGGACTTGAAACAATAAGCTCTGGAGGATTGAACCTCTGCCCTTCACAAGTGCGATCTTTGCATTGGGACAAAGTTCCGAGAAAGGAGTTCAATGCTATTTGAATTGAGGAAGTGAGAGGCCCTTGGAAGTTTAAAACTTCTTGAGAGGCATTGAGAGAGAAGCTTCTTGCTTGAGGGTCTTTAGGAGACACTCAGGGTACAGGATACCATCAAACAAATCATTTATTTACTGGCAAAATATCCAGAATCATGAAATGGTGCATGTGTAAAGAGCAGCGGTTCCCAAACTTTTTAGCACTGGGGCCCACTTTTTAAAATGAACCTCTTTCGGGACCCACCTAGGTTTACCAGTCTTTCTAAAAAGGTGGTGGGGCAGTCAGGGAGGACTCCTCAAGCTAAGGGAACATTTGCTCCCTTACATTGAGGCTGCACTGCACCTGCATTAGCACTGGGAAGTAGCTTAGGTTTGGTCAGATACCTCTCTACAGGACTGCCCTTTTGATCTGTGGGGATTTGTTCCAGGACACCCCAGCAAGTCATGGACTCTTCAATCACAACAGAAGAAGAGACTGAACGCTTTCCACATGCGCTGCCTCCGACGCATTCTCGGCATCACCTGGCAGGACAAAGTTCCAAACAACACAGTCCTGGAACGAGCTGGAATCCCTAGCATGTATGCACTGCTGAAACAGAGACGCCTGCGTTGGCTCGGTCATGTCGTGAGAATGGATGATGGCCGGATCCCAAAGGATCTCCTCTATGGAGAACTCGTGCAAGGAAAGCGCCCTACAGGTAGACCACAGCTGCGATACAAGGACATCTTCAAGAGGGATCTGAAGGCCTTAGGAGTGGACCTCAACAGGTGAGAAACCCTGGCCTCTGAGTGGCCCGCTTGGAGGCAGGCTGTGCAGCATGCCCTTTCCCAGTTTGAAGAGACACTTGGACAACAGACTGAGGCAAAGAGGCAAAGAAGGAAGGCCCATAGCCAGGGAGACAGACCAGGGACAGACTGCACTTGCTCCCAGTGTGGAAGGGATTGTCACTCCCGAATTGGCCTTTTCAGCCACATTAGACGCTGTTCCAGAACCACCTTTCAGAGCGCGATACCAGAGTCTTTCGAGACTGAAGGTTGCCAGCAACAAACCCCCCCCCCCCCCCACTGGTGAATTCATAGATATGCGGATCCACAGCCACTTCTGGTTTGACAAGCAAACTGAAAATCACCTCCCTGAGACCTCTGAAAGTGGCTTCCAGTTTGACAGGCTGCCCAGAAGTGGATTTCCCCTGCTATCCTTGGCATCCGCAGTGAATCAAACCTGCAGATGATGGATCTGTGCCTACCAGGGGTACACTGTCCAGCAAAGCCCACCTCCATTGTGAACCTGTGAAATTCTTTCCCATAGGTCTCTTCTAGAGAATTCTTCTGCTGGCCATGGTTGCTAGATACAGGGCTCGCCCCATTACTTTCTGATTGTCTTGCCTGCTGGCGTAGCTGCATCCATAGCACAACATCCTGTCAAATCTCTTTATCAGTGTTTGCCTTGAGTTTCAAGCCAGTTTGGCTTCTACTGGGGTCACTATGAAGTCCTGTAAAAACATCCACATGCTGAAACAACTCTGGAGCGTCTGGCAGAAGATGCCCGATGAAATGGTTGGCAACCTTCAGTCTTGAAAGTCTATGGTATAAGCCTACAGCACCCGGTATTCCCAGGCGGTCTCCCATCCAAGTACTAACCAGGCCTGACCCTGCTTAGCTTCCGAGATCATGGTATAAGCCTACAGCACCCGGTATTCCCAGGCGGTCTCCCATCCAAGTACTAACCAGGCCTGACCCTGCTTAGCTTCCGAGATCATGGCATAAGCCTACAGCACCCAGTATTCCCAGGCGGTCTCCCATCCAAGTACTAACCAGGCCTGACCCTGCTTAGCTTCCGAGATCATGGTATAAGCCTACAGCACCCGGTATTCCCAGGCGGTCTCTCATCCAAGTACTAACCAGGCCTGACCCTGCTTAGCTTCCGAGATCATGGTATAAGCCTACAGCACCTGCTATTCCCAGGCTGTCTCCCATCCAAGTACTAACCAGGCCTGACCCTGCTTAGCTTCCAAGATCATGGTATAAGCCTACAGCACCCGGTATTCCCAGGTGGTCTCCCATCCAAGTACAAACCAGGCCTGACCCTGCTTAGCTTCCGAGATCATGGTATAAGCCTACAGCACCCGGTATTTCCAGGTGGTCTCCCATCCAAGTACTAACCAGGCCTGACCCTGCTTAGCTTCCAAGATCAGATGAGATCAGGCATGTGCAGGGTAAATGGAATTGACCAATACATGGATTATTTCTGGGCGGCCTCCTCTCTCTCTCTCTCTCTCTCTCTCTCTCTCTCTCTCTCTCTCTCTCTCTCTCTCTCTCTCTCTCTCTCTCCAACAGCGTTTGCACAGCCGGTTTTACAAATGGTTGATCCCTAAGAGGGTTAGCAGCTAGTTGGACTGTCACATCTTGTCTCCAAGGAGAGCTTTAGGTCTGATGAAGACCATTATGAGGATTATACTTACCAGCAGTGACTACTTTGTCAGTCTTTTCACTAACCAAAAGAGAAAATAAAGCAGCGAAGAAAATCCCTTGACTAACAGCATGATTAAGGCTGTGCTTTCTATATTTCTTTCTAAAACAGGAAGCAGATCTACAGCTGCTCACTCCTGGGATACGTTCAGGATGAGCGACTCAAGAGGAGTGATGTCATTCAGTGCCTCAGAGGGCATGGCCGTGGTCTGACCCCAGAGTTCCCAGGGCCCTGGGCTCACCAGCCAGATACCAGTAGGTTTACTGGAAGAACCCTACAGTTCAGGGTGCACCCTCCAGTGTGGAGCACAGCCAGTGCGTTTAAGCTGTTCTTCCAGTTCCACCTGAGCAAGGTCCATCTGAGGAGGGGGGAGCCCTTTTGGGGATGTCCCCATAGGAAGATAGGGTTGCAGGCATTGAGTGGGAAGGGGGCCATTTCACCCAGTTGGAGTCATTTGTTGGCACTGAGGTGACTCTGGGTTCCAGCCACCTGCTAAGTTCCCAAAACAGCTTTCCTCATCTGTGTGGGCCCAGTGGGCCCATCTGTGTGGGCCCTCTCTGACTCATCATCATCATCATCATTTCAAACTACATGAAACACAGTTGCTAATTGGTTGGCAACCTTCAGTCTCGAAAGACTATGGTATAAGCCTACAACACCCGGTATTCCCAGGCGGTCTCCCATCCAAGTACCAACCAGGCCTGACCCTGCTTAGCTTCCGAGATCATGGTATAAGCCTACAGCACCTGGTATTCCCAGGCGGTCTCCCATCCAAGTACCAACCAGGCCTGACCCTGCTTAGCTTCCGAGATCAGACAAGATCAGGCATGCGCAGGTTAACTGGTGTTGAGCAATTGATACAAGTCCCAGCCTAAGTATCAACTAGGTATCGACGCAATATGTGCAATGCTCCCAAAAGCACCATTTTTTGGGGGTGTGATGGTGTTATTTCAGGGAGCTGCAGTTGTTTAAAGTGATTCACAAAACTTTTTGAGATTGTTCCAAGTGCTCCAATGACAATGGAGACCACTCTGTCCATAGTCGTCCTCATCATCATCATCATCATCATCATCATCATCATCATCATCATTTAACAAGCAACCTTTTTAACATATGCCAATTCAGCATGTTTTTTGTTTTATTTATTTATTTATTTTATTTTATTTTTTTAAGATAACTTGAGTTTAGACTCTGCGAGTGGCAGGTTACAAAATTCAGTGGCAACAAATTTGCAAATGTGGTGTGCGCCTGACCCCACCAGCCTACCTCTCCCTACATCCCTACAGAATTCCTGGCAAGGGGAAAGGAGTAATTTAAAGAAATCCTTTTTTTATTAATGGAGGGTGCTGGTGTGAAATAGGGGGAAATGATTCTGAACTTAAACATAACTGCTCCTTGCTTGGATTGTCCTGTATTGCTGGCTTCCTTGCTTTTAAAATTTATATTGCTGTTTGTGCAATTAGATATGCTGTGGGTTTTCATTGCAGTTTTTTTTTAACACTTTGTATGCCATTGGGGACCATTTGACCAAAAAGCAGCAGGGCATCGTTTCAATATAAATAAATAAGATAAAGAAGAGACGATGACCATGTGCTGGGACAACACTGCTGTAAGTATCAGATGCAAACAGTGTAGCTATATACTTGTCCCTATGCTCAGTCCCCCATGTCTATATTATCTGCCCCTATCCCAGCTAATGGGGGGGGGGCTAAGAAAAGGAACTGAGACATTGTAACTAAGGGCACAATCCTAACCGCTTATGTCAGTGCTTTCCAGCATTGACTTAAGGGCAATGCAGCTCTGAGGTAAGGAAACAAACATTCCCTGACTTTGAGGAGGCCTCCGTGAGTGACACCCAACTGCAGGATGCAGCACACGTCCCATTGGCACCGCTATGCCAGTACTGACATAAGGGGTTAGGATTGCGCCCTGAATGGGGCTATCCCTGGAGCAGGATCCCAGCCAGACACTAGGAAGGCTGTGACTTCTTGAATCTCTGAGTATGTCTTTGAAAGAGTGAACTCATCTAGATGGGCATTCTCCAACAGCAGAGGAAAGATGTTGGATACAACAGACACAAAGGCAGTGGTTCCTTCATGTAAACTGCGCACTTTATGGCACCACAGCAAACTCACAGGGTTGCCATGGGATGTCCCTGGCTGCCTCTTCTTATTGGCTCTCCCATGTGCTGCCATCTTGGCCAGGCCAAGGTCTTGCACAAGTCTTGCAAGATCGAATACATAATTAGGACCGCCATCCTTTTTGCCTAGTTTTGTTGACTCTTAGTGAAAGCAGCTCTCAGGATCTCAGACACGGGTGTTTTCCATTATCATGTGTATCATGGGCAGGAGGTCTGGTCTAGAGCCTCTGTTTGCCTGAAGATAACATCCGAAGGTCACCAGTTCGAGGCCACCGGCACCGTGAATGGTGAGACTTTGAAGCAGCTGACAAGCCGAGCTGAGTTTTTCCATCTGCTCTTTGGCTGATGAAGGATTGTCAGCTTGCATGGGAAGAAACTGGAGGCCAGAATGTGATACCAGATCATAAAAGGATCCATCTGATATGTTGTGGTTCTTGAAAGACAGAACCTTCTTCAATTGTAAAAATCCCTATAGGGATTTAGTATAGCCTGCCTGTGTAAACCGCCTTGAAATAAAGTTGGAGGAGAAATCTGACGACCATGAAAGGTGGTATATAAATATTGTATTATTAGGCATAGCGGTGCCAATGGGACATGTGCTGCATCCTGCAGTTGGGTGTCACTCACGGAGGCCTCCTCAAAGTAAGGGAATGTTTGTTCCCTTACCTCAGAGCTGCATTGCCCTTAAGTCAGTGCTGTAAAGCACCGACATAAGGGGTTAGGATTGTGCCCACAGAGTTGAGCTGTGTAGGGACTCCTAAAAAGGTTGGAGGGGAATATGGAATAACTCATAGTGGATAGTTGCTAGAGTTGCTGAGTACCATTGATAGGTTGAGATGTTATGAGATGAGAGCTCCACATATTGCTATATCCACTAAAATTGTGTGTCAGGAGAGTCTAGAAAAAAGGTGCCCGGGGGGGGGGGGGCATGTATAGACATACAAAATTATGCAGGGGATGGATTAAAGTGGATGGGAGGGTGCTCTTTTCCCTCTCACACTACACCATAACCAGGGGACATCCACTCAAATGGAGTGTTGGGAGAGTTAGGACAGACAAAAGAAAATCTTTCTTTACCCAGTGTCTAATTAGCCTGTGGAACTCCTTGCCACAGGATGTGGTGATGGCATCTGGCCTGGATGCCTTGAAAAGGGGATTGGACACATTTCTGGAGGAAAAATCCATTACTGGTTACAAGCCATGGTGTGTACGTGCAACCTCCTGATTTTAGAAATGGGCTATGTCAGATGCAAGGGAGGGCACCAGGATGCAGTTCTCTTGTTATCTGGTGTGATCTGGGGCATTTGGTGGGCTGTTGTGAGATACAGGAAGCTGGACTAGATGGGCCTATGGCCTGATCCAGTGGGGCTGTTCTTATGTTCTTAACACTGGAAACTGTAGGATTCCAGCTCTCATAAACTCTCATAAACTGTTAGGTACAGGAAGCTGGACTGGATGGTCTTTTGACCTGATCCAGCGAGTCTCTTCTTATGTACATTTATGATTTTACATCTCTGGTCAAATATAGACTATTAGACGATCAATATTGGATAGATGTCATCCAAATTCACAGAAACAGATATGGGGGGAGGGAACTGTTTCAGCACATTCCTCATATCCTAATGGACGCACGTACAAATGCGCACTTTCAACTTTGTAGAAAAGGGACATCTTTTCAAATTTCCTGTCTGGCAGGCCGCTCTTGCACCAGGTTATGATGATTGATTTAGTGATGTACAGAATATAATGTCAGCATGTTAGCCAGTCCCCACCTCATTTAATCTTACTTATCACAGTGTGTAACACCACACGGACGGGTGCGCCAGGGAGATGAAATACATCTGCACTGAAGATACACTGTTGCCATCAGAGAGAGAAAGAGAAAGAGAGAGAAAGTCAGAACTTGTTTTTAAGCAGATGGTAACTTTAAGCTTGATTGTACTGATAGAACCATGGCTGAGATGTCACCAAAGCATAGTCATGAACACCTGCATCCGTAGTCAAAGCCTGACCTTGTACAATGTAAATGTGGGGACAATTCACAAGTGCAGGAACATTGCAAGCAGTTTCCCCTTGACTTGCTCCCGTCGTGGAAGTAAAGGAACTTTTAGGGAGGGTTCCCATCAGGACAAGCCAGGAAAGGGACAACTCAAGCTAGAAGGTAGGGATGTCCAGTCTGAAAGCTCAGTCTATGCTTATCCTGAGATGTCAGACCCCCTATCCACACCGTCATAGGGCCAGGGGAAATTTTTATTGGGCCCCACTAGCCCGTGTCCCCTGCTGAACTGCAAAATGTCTCCCTGGCCACCAGTGGTGGTGGAACATAACAGAGAGCTGCTTCTTCCTTCTTCTGCTAGCTACCAGAATGACACAGAGAGTAATATGCCTTGGTGTCACAGCTGAGCTGTCCAATGGAAGCTGAACCTGAAGCCAGAGCTGGAGTCAAGCCAGAACCAGTGAATATCAATGCTTAAGGAAAGCCACAAACTGCGTCCTTTGTACCCCTTCCAGTTGAGAAGAGTCAGTGACTACCCTGAGTGACTGGAGTCACTCCAGGATCTGGGATTCTTTCTCTGCCCTGGGAGATGTTCCCACCTGTAGCCCTGGCGGCCTACCATTTGAAGCTTCTGGTTTTAGCCCAAGCCCAAGGAACTGGGTCTTACTGTCAAAGTTCCCCTTTTTAGACCTCTGCCACCTTAGAGCCATTCATTATGGTGTTCTTTCCCATTTTAGGAGGCAATATTTGTGAGAGAGGGAACCATATCATCATTGGCCCCAAATATATACTGTCATCCTGGTCACCTTGAGAGCATTTGGGAGGACATTTGCTGGTGTATAAAGTATGGATGGAACTTACATGGAAGTTCCCCTGAGGTTAAACTGTCCATTGTCTTCTGGGGTTTGTTTGGCCTTACGCTGGCCATTTTTGATGTCCCCTTTTGTCAAAAAGTGACTGGTATCTTCTTAGGTAGGCTATAAAATGCCTGACTAGTATTCAGTATGTATGAAGAGGTACAATGAAGATGTTAAACCAAACTACTAGATATTCTGAATGATCAAGACTATGATTGACGCCTGGCTTACACTGCCAACAAAGGAGGCCTTTGCTACGAGCGTCAACCAGAAGCGGGTTACGGAAACACAGACAATGTGTTTTCTCACAGTGTCGGGGGACAGGCAGAGAGAGAGAGAGAGAGAGAGAGAGAGAGAGAGAGAGAGAGAGAGAGAGACACTCAAGGAACATATGTGAATCCACCCTAGGACAGGTGGCTTAGAGAAGCAGAAGGGAATTCTGTTCCAAGAAGTTCAGGTTATATGATGAACGAGACAGTGATGAGAGCATGAATTGTGAAGTAATTCATAAATAAGGAGGGGAGACCAGCAGGTGCAAGATGATACCTTTTCATCTTGTGGTGTAGTGATATTCAGGTGATTGGCACAGATGTCTTCAGAGGGAGGTCCTTGGTGCAAAGCCAAAACTTCCCACTGATTTTTGCAAATATTTTCCAGTTAAAAACAAAACAAAACAAAACAAAAAGCTCCTAGAGTTGGAGAAGGGATGCTTATTTTTCAAATAATTAAAAAAAGAATAGACCACACTTCCCCCAATGCTATCACATAACTAAACCTGATGGATTCTGTACTGCCACTGCATTATTCTATTCAAGACCTGAAACCCAGCTGGGGGTAGGGGTGGGAGGGGGGGAAATCAACCATCTGATCAGCTCAGGTAAAAGGAAGCAGCAGCAGCTGGAATGAACAACTGTGTCAAAGAGAATTAGAGAACAATTGGTATTTCTATCATCTCATTTTTGTTGGGGAGCGGATCTGATTCCATCTCACCATAATGATCTCCAACCTACAAATCAAAATGGTAAAATCATGTGCCGTAGGTCTAGTGTAGTGCAAAAAATTGTGTATGAAGGTACTTCCAAGTATATCCTTCAGGAACTGACTGCAGATGGTCCCAGTTGCTCTTACATACTGCTGTTTGATATGGGCCTCCAAAGGCGGAAATCATGTTTCCCCCAAAGAGAAGCCATTTCCACAGTGTTCTCCTAATTCAGCACCCACAGATGCCAAGCCTGCAGCTGGAAGGCCTCATAACACCTCCTGGACACTAGTGGAAGTTGCCGGTGCAAACCAGAAGTGACATCTGGTCATGTTTGAGAGGCTTCTGAAGAAGCCAGGAGGCCATGCGCAATCTCTGGAGGGCCTGGTTCAGCCCACTGGAGAGGCCTGGTGGTGTCACAACCCTGGCCCCTGCAGATTTAATTATCCGCAGAATTTGGTGTCTGCACTGGTGCGGGAATGGATCCCCCCACAGATCCCACTGAACAGTTATGAATGTGCATATCCTACAAGAGAAATCTTGCTGCAGAATTAGTTTCCAACCTGCAAAACAACTATCAGAGTTAACTAGGAATTACTTCAGTCTGATAGGGAGAAGAAAAAAAAGTATGTTGACGCTAACTCAGAGGTGGTATCTTTAAATAGGATGAATGTACCCAGATTAAGGACACTCTATGTGATCTACATCTATACACACATATACGTATATTATTGTTTTTCCTGGCACCAAGTCTTGCCATCATTCCAATGAGTTTTTAAAAGCTCTCCAAAACCATATGGTTGCAATTATCTCCGCAACCAAATTTGGGATCACAGCCACCTCCGAAAGCTGGGATGGGTGTTTTGCCTTTCATGAATGGAGCCTTGAATCAGTGATCCACCATCTGCTATGTGATCTGGCCTGAGCAAAACAACAGGTGTATATCCCTAGACAAGCATCAGGACAATCTACCCGTTGCAAAAATATGTAAAAGGGAAGTTCTGCTTTGGCAGCCCTTGACAGACTCATTGTCTTTGGATATGATAAGCTGAGTTGACTGAAAGTCAAACAACTCCACACCCACCCACCCCCAGTTCACATGGTTGTGAAATTCCTGCCTGCTCACTGATGAACCTATCACTATGGTTTTGTCCTAATGCCTGGTCATTGTTTCCGCACTGTCCAATGAACACTCGAGACAACAGATATGGGAGAAAGGGCCACTTTATTTCACATTAACAAGAGAAGAGGAGGCTGAGACCTGCAGCATCCGAGGCAGCGAAAGCCCCTGTGGTGCGGGTCAGGACCTCTGGGCAGTACCAGAAACCTCTGCCCCCAGGCGGGCATGTACCCGACTCCAAGTCGCGCCCCGCTGCTGGGCGGCGCGTCTCATCCATGTCTGTCCCTTAAGGGGAAGGCAGCCGGACCGCGGACTGCGCCACCTTGAGCCGCTGAGCCTCTGAAGTGTGCCCCGCAGTCCCGGCAAGGGCCCCGTCAACGTCCTCGTGCCGCCGAGCCCCTGAGGACTGAAATAGGGTTCTGCCCTGCCTATGCTGCCTGAAGGTGCATGCCCAGAGCCCCATTCACACCTCCTAACCCGCACCACCTTCCATCTTAAAGTGACCAATGGCAGCTGAAAACAGGGGGGGTGCAACCCCCTGGCCCGTGACAGTCTGGGGTAGGTGAAAAAACCTCCTGCCCTTCGGCCAATCTTGGCAGGCAGCAAAAAATTCCTACCCGGCCCCAAAAGGCGACCAGTTAGACTCAGACTGCTTCTAGGGCGGGCGGGCGGGTATTCCCACGGTGCCCACATGTAAAGGAGGAAGAGGGGCTGGGTCCCACACCCTTTAAAAGGCCCTCCGTAGCTGCCAGACTCAGCCCCCTTCCACTCCCACTTGGGGAGGGACTCTCGTGTCCCAGGCCAGGCCAAACAAACTCCGATCACCCTTTTAATTAGGAGATCGGGAGAATCGGATCTGACAGAAGAGCTACTCGTCCTTAATGGCCCATGGATGGTTCCTTAATGGCAGTTGTCTTTGGAAGGTAGAGAAAGTCCTTGGAGCAAGAAAAATGACATACTCTGTACTATAGCTGAGGGGAGGGACTGAGTGAAGCAAGACGTATGTGTGTAGCTATGGACATGTGGAGGTCAACCACAGATCTGAGAAAGCAGACTGTCTTGGGGGGAAAAGGGAATTGAGATGCAACAGCTATGCTGTTGTGCTGTAAGGCACATTTATGGCTACTCAAGAGCTGGTTGGGTGGTGGCCCAAAGTCCTGTACCGGCCTGCCAGCACTGCATCCCACCCCTGCACTGGCCAGCACAGGTAAGATTGTGCCAGGTTGCGGAGGGGCTGGGTGAGGGTGGCAGGAGTGTGTCTTGGAGGCAGGGAGGGGGTGTTTCTGGGCAAGGGAGGGTGAAATGGAAGAGGATCAGGCCCAGTTGGAGAGTTGGCCATGGTAGTACATGCCACATCCTAGCTCCCTTCCCTGGCAGGATAGTCCTACATGAGGTTTCCTGGACTTGCACCAGCTATATAGCTGATGAGGATCCAAGTAGCCCCATAGGGGTGGCTGGGGCTTTATTTGTATAAGGGGAAATATATTCCCAATTGTAAAGCACTGGTGCAATTCCAAGACACCAACAAAGTAAAAGAATGGTGGGGGGAAATTTGGGGAGAAGCTAAAATGGTGAGACGAACAGAACAGGTTAACTCAATGGAGGATAGATTATGTGCTCAGAATTTGAAGCAAAGTGAATGCCGTTCTTGAACTTTATAAGTCAAAATATGAATATAATTTCTTACCAGAGAGTCTATGTTACACGAGGTTTTAATTAAATGTATTAAGTATAATAATAAGTATCTGTATAAAGTTGTGAAATCTAATGATGACGTTAGCTACAGTGCTGTTAATTGATCAGAACAAAAATTGTCAAAACATTGTTGGGTTTTATTTTAAAGGCAGACAATAGTTGAAAAATTGGGGAGACAGATCAGCCTGGGCTCAAATGTCTCACTGGACAGGGCTCTCTAAGAATGTGTATTCTGGGAGCTTCCATGATCTGGTTTCAGCTGAATTGAAATGCAGGTTCTTCCATTTGGCCTAGAACATCCCCCAGCAGCAGTTTCCAAACTGTGGAACCCACCAATGAATGGGTCATATCCCAATTTTTGGTTGGTCACAAAGCTAACAGCTTTTCTTTACTCAGCATGTAGTCAGTCTGTGAAATTCCTTTCCACAGGATGTGGTGATGGCATCTGGCCTAGATGCCTTTAAAAGGGGATTGGACAAATTTCTGGAGGAAAAGTCCATTATGGGTTACAAGCCATGAAGTGTATGTGCAACCTCCCGATTTTAGAAATGGGCTACTTCAGAATGCCGAATGCAAGGGATGGCACCAGGATATATGTCTCTTGTTATCTTGTGTGCTCCCTGGGGCATTTGGTGGGCCGCTGTGAGATACAGGAAGTTGGACTAGATGGGCCTATGGCCTGATCCAGTGGGGCTGTTCTTATGTTCTTAACAGGGCAGATTATTCCATGTACATTAAGGGTTAAACAAGCTGCTACTTGGGGAAAACCACTGACCTACAGCAGTAGGCTCCTGGCCTGATCAAGCCCACTCTCGATGGATCATTCCAATAACCAAGGAAACATGGATGTCCAATTTAACTCTTCCTCCATACGAAAAGCATCCTGGTAGTTCAGTGAATAGAAGATACAGTACAGTGTACACGGGGTGACCAGATGACATAACCACAAAAGAGGATAATGAATGTGGTAGATGAATGTGGTCGACAGGTCGATGAAAGTGTCGACCCAATGTGCGGCGGCAGTGAAGAAGGCCAATTCTATGCTTGGGATCATTAGAAAAGGTATTGAGAGCAAAATGGCTAATATTATAATGCCGTTGTACAAATCGATGGTAAGGCCACACCTGGAGTATTGTGTCCAGTTCTGGTCGCCACATCTCAAAAAAGACATAGTGGAAATGGAAAAGGTGCAAAAGAGAGTAACTAAGATGATTACTGGACTGGGGCACCTTCCTTATGAGGAAAGGCTACGGCGTTTGGGCCTCTTCAGCCTAGAAAAGAGGTGCCTGAGGGGGGGGCAGGACTGAGACATACAAAACTATGCATGGGAAGGATAAAGTGGGTCGAGAGATGCTCTTTACACTCTCATATAACACCAGAACCAAGGGACATCCACTGAAATTGAGTGTTGGGAGAGTTAGAACAGACAAAAGAAAATATTTCTTTACTCAGCATGTGGTTGGTCTGTGGAACTCCTTGCCACAGGATGTGGTGATGCCATCTGGCCTGGACGCCTTTAAAAGGGGATTGGACGTTTCTGGAGGAAAAATCCATTATGGGGTACAAGCCATGATGCGTATGTGCAACCTCCTGATTTTAGAAATGGGCTATGTCAGAAGGCCAGATGCAAGGGAGGGCACTAGAATGAGGTCTCTTGTTATCTGGTGTGCTCCCTGGGGCATTGGGTGGGCCGCTGTGAGATACAGGAAACTGGACTAGATGGGCCTATGGCCTGATCCAGTGGGGCTGTTCTTATATTCTTATAAGGTACCCCAAAATGTAGGACAGTCAAGAAAAATGTAGGACATGACAAAATAAAATCTAAAAACACTCATATGTTGATTTCATGTGGTTAATTTAAACACTATTTTACTTATTAATTGTAAAACTATATTGCATATAATTTATTAATTACAAATTATAATTTATTAATTACACTGCCTAATTTATTAATTACAAATTATAATTTATTAATTACACTGCCTTCAGGGAACTGCTCACAGGGAAAAGGAGGACATTTAAGTTATTTTCCAGAAGAGGCTAAAAACAGAGACAGGTCCTGCTAAAAGAGGACAACTGGTCACCCTGAGTGTACAGATGTAGGCCTACGTGTACTTGGAAGTCATGGCATATGTCCATGGGGCAAGGATCTCTGCCTTTTTATTTCTCTCGCTGGCTTAATCGGCATGGCCTGATCCATGGCTTGCCCATGCCATTCCGGCACTCGCTCTGGAATTATATTCACGCCGTGCAGCAAAGTCTCAAATGTCTATAGATCATGCAACTCTCAGCAAGTCTAATTGGAAGCCTCTTATTCCAGCAGCCTCATTATAGAGGGAATATCTGAAGAACAGCCTGGAGCAAGAGGCAAGCACTGGCAGGAGACACGACAGGCCTGTCAAGCCACCGTTGCAGCCGAGCGATGTTCGCTAGCTGCGCACATGTGGAGTGAACTAATAGGCAGCTGTTTTTGGGGAGGTGCTGGGCTGGTGACAACACTTCAGCAGAGTGCCTGAGGCCAGAAGTGATGTGGGAACAGGGACCTTGAGCGAAGCCATTTAAAATAGCACTGCGTCATCAGGGGCCATTCCTTGCCTCTGACAGAAGGCAGGAACTCTTGTTTACCGAGTAATAGCCGCAACTACAAAGTGATATGTGGCCTTCAAGACGTCCATCAGATTCCTACGTGTTCCGGGTTGCGCTGAAATGGTGAACAGATTAGTCCTGAGGCTTAACAAGCCACATGTGAAACATGGGCATTGGCCCTGTGTATGTGTGCAAGCCATGCAGTGGTGTAGCTAGGGGGGTGCAAAGCATGAAGCCTCACTGCAGTGTGCAAGCAGCCCTTCCCCTTCGAAGCCATTGCAGGTTGTGGGTGCAAAAAGAGGTGAACAATGCGAAGGGGAGGGCATGCTTGCACGCCACAGTGAGGCTCCCTGCAAAACTTAGCGCTTTGCACCCCCTCTAGCTACACCACTGCACGCACACCCACGCAGGGTCGATGCCCATGTTTCACAAGTCGTTTGTTAAACCTCAGGGCTAAACCGTTTACCGTTTCAGCGCAACTTGGGACACAGAAGAATCTGGTGGACGTTTTGAAGTGGCGTAGCTAGAGGGGGTGCAAAGCGCTAAGTTTTGCAGGGGGCTTCGCCGCAGTGTGCAAGCGCCCCCTCCCCTTCGGAGCCATTCTGCGCAGTGGGTGCAAAACAGAGGCAAACAATCTGAAGGGAAGGGATGCTTGCGTGCCACAGTGGGGCTCGCTGCAAAACTTAGTGCTTTGCACCCCCTCTAGCTATGCCCCCCTCTCTCTCGTGTGTGTGTGTGTGTGTGTGTGTGTGATTAAAGATTAATATCAGTTGCTGGGGGTCGCAATCAGGATTGGGACTGCAGCATGTTGGAGCACACAAGACAACATGAGACCTGCATCCTGATGCCCTCCCTTGCACCTGGCATGAAATCCTATCTCCCCATGCACCATGGTCCCAATCCTATTCAGGCTTCTCCAGCAACTGCTAGGTAGCTTAAGGAACCTTCTAGAATGGCCATTCTCTTGTATTTAGCAGAGAAAGAGCAACTGTCCCGGTTCATCCCAGTGAAGCATCTTTTTTCCCCAGTTTGCTGGTATCTCTCTTGTGTCATTTTTAAGACTTTGAGCAACTCTGGCACACAGGGAACCATCTTCCCCCCCCCCCCATTTATTTCGCAATGCACATTTGTGTGTGTGTTGAACAAGTGGTATATAAATATTCATAATAATTACATTTTATGTCTGTATTAGAACAAGAAGCCAGGAGACGTTTATGGGTACACCAAGCGGTCAATCCGAATGCATTCCGATAATAGGTTCATCCTTGTTTTCGGAGACAGCAAATTCATGCAGGGAAAACAGAGCTCCGTTCAGTCAATCATGGCTGCTAAAAATTTAATTGAGCTAGAAGGCGTGGATGGGAAGTCGCAAAGTGTGTTTTTCCAAATTGTAGTTTTGCATATAAATTGGAAATTATGTCTCCCTTTCACCTGAGATTAAAGCTACCTTATTAGTCCGCTCCCCCACCCGTTGAAAATCTTCCCTATAGCAGGAGGCACAGATTGGAATTATTGAAAAATTATAACAGCTTGCTGACAGTGCGCTTAGAAGCCATCAGTCAAACATTCTCAAGATGACAAAGTTTTAAGGATGGTTTATTAGCTTCGTCGCTTCCAAAGGTCGTGCCGTTTCTCCGTTCAAGGACTTTTTTTACAGACTCAATCAATTTTGGTAAAGCAGTCGATCTTCCTCTCCTCTTCTCACCTCCCAGATTAACAAGCTTAATTAAAGCTCTGTTGCTAGGCAAACGAGCGATTACTTTATTTTCTGATGGGCAAAAGTCCCCACTTAGGTGCTTTCTCAGTTCCAGTCATTGTGCAGTAATGGATCTGATGCACATTTCGGTAACTGCGGGCCCAATCCTATGTAACTTCCCGGCATGACTGCCCAGCACCACCGTAGGATGCAGTGTTTACCTCATTAGCCCAGCTGCATCAGCGCTGGAATTAGATAAGATCAGGCCCTGCAGCAATTTATCCATGGGCAAGAAGAAAGACAACCCCTCCGGCCCCAATCCAGCAAGAAGAATCAAGGTGCAGAAACATCCTTTTGCATGCACAACCAAGACAAAGGCATGTATCCACATTTTTTCCAGTGTCAACATAACAGTGATCCTCCCCAGTTCCCAACAATTTTTGACTTGCGTACCCCTTGGCAGCCCATTTCCATAAGTTGTACCCCTCATATTAGCCCTGCAAGGCATTCTAATACAGACCTGCCTTTTCCCACCATTATTCAATTCTTTTTTTCAAGTACCCCTAAGGTCCTGGCAAGTACCCCTGTAAGAATCCCCACCCCAGGTTTGGGAACCACCGATCTAGGTGTATTGAATTTCCTGGATGTATCTTTTGTGTGCCAGAGGTACATTGTCATGTACGTACATATCAAAGCGCCCGTATGGGGCCCCCTTCTGAATCTTTTTTGAAGGGATTTTTTTTTAACCCACTGCATAATTAGTCTGTGGAACTCCTTGCCACTGGATGTGGTGGTGACATCTGGCCTCGATGCCTTGAAAAGAGAACTGGACAGATTTCTAGAAGAAAAGTCCATCACAGGTGACAAGCCCTGATGGGTATGTACAGCCTCCCGATTTTAGAAGTAGGCTACCTCAGAATGCCAGGTACAAAGGAGTGGCAACAGGTTGCAGGTGTCTTGTGTGCTCCCTGGGGAATTTGGTGGGCCACTGTGAGATACAGGAAGCTGGACTAGATGGGCCTGTGGCCTGATCCAGCGGGGCTGTTCTTACATTCTTATGTTTCAACAGAGAGTGCAGTGTTTACTAATATATCTGCTAAAGCAAAAGAATTTTAAAAAGGAAGAATTTTAAAATGTATTTTTAATTCACCTAAAACCTATCCAATGAATATTTTGTGAGGGAAAGCTGGAAAAGGAGCGTGTATACTTTGAAGCCATTATTTTACTGAATCATTTATAAACCTTATATGTGGGATGAATGAATAAATTATGGACATGAGACTGGCTACAGAGACCTTATTTATAAGGACGATAATATATTTATCTATATAGTGCCATCAGCATGCATCCCACTTTGCAGACCTCAAGGCACCTGCCCTGAGGATAAATGGGGGAAGAATCACATTCAGTGGCATTGTATGCATTTGGGAGAAGGCAAGGGCTTAATGGAAAAGGTGGATTTTGAGAAGGAATTTGAAGGAAGCAAGAGAGGAGATATCAGCAAGGAATTCTATGAAGGAGTTCCAGGCATAAGAATAAACAAAGGAGAAGATGGAGTAGTTGAAGGAAGCAAGAGACCTTTGGATGACCAAGAGGGATGAGACTTACTGAGCAAAGGTTTTGAGCAAAGTTCAGAAACATCACGGGAGCATAAACCAAGGTGTAACGCATTGCCCCAGCACCCGGGGCAGTGACATCACAACATAATGTGAGGTTGTGACATCACTTCTGGGTTCTCCCTGGAGGAGAGAGAGCTTGCTGCCACGGCTTCCCATCCTCATTCCTTCTCCTGTAGAGGCTCCCCTTGAAGGAGAAGGAACAGGGGGCGTAAAGCCCCCAGAACCTCCTCAGTAACAATCACGCCCCCCCTTGGTATAGCACCCAGGGCAGGTTCCCCCCAGGCTCTACCCTAGTTATGCTTCTAAGTAGAAGTCATAGTGGGCACTAAAAGGATGCATGAAGAGTTTTCAAAATAATATCTGTATTATATAATCCAACAGCATCAAGATTTAGATCACTTACTTTGAGAAAGTGTATATATATATAGCTATAACTATATATAGCTATGGCTATAACAAACAAATGAACGAACAAACAAACAAACAAATAAAAATATATATGTATATTTATATATTTTTATTTGTTTGTTTGTATATATATATACATACGAGTATATATTTTTATTTGTTTTGTTTGTTTGTTTGTTCGTTCATTTGTTTGTTATAGCCATAGCTATATATAGTTATAATTTATAATAGTTTATATATAAACATAATGAACGGATGCTGTGTTGAAAAAAATAAAAGTCTCGGCTTGGCTAATCCTCTTGAGAGTCAAACTTGCTGTGTCCATTTTTCAGATAATGTGTGCCAAATTCTTGTTTTAAATTAATAAATTTAATAATTAAATAATAAATTATAATAATTATTAAATAATCAAATGATAAATTCTATTAATTTACAGAGTAAACAAAGGTGGACTTCCAAGGGAGCACAAGTCCAGCAAAGGTTCAAAGAGTGAACACCACAGACCTAATATCCATTCATCACTGGGCATGACCATTTTTATTAATTTCATTATAACAATTACTATTACTAATTATTTACCCACAAAACATATGTTTCAATGGGACAAGCAGCTGTTGGAAAGAAACGTGTTTCTCGCACAGATAATAGTTTTCTGAAAGCCCAGATTGCCTGCAGCTCCCTCTACAGAATATTATCAATGGCAAATCTGAGTTTCTTGCTCTGTAGTGTGTGGAAAAGCCCAAATATTAAGGGTTAAAAAATATATTAAGGGCAATATTAAAAATATTAAGGGCAAATTATTTATTAAGGGTTAAAAAAAATACCCTACATTTTCTCTGAGGCTAACAAGACAACCCACATACACAGCAGAGCTTCCAGGAACAAGCTGGAAGTGCGCGATACTGGCTCAGGTTGAGACACACATGAAAGGAGATCAGGCAGGTTTCACTCCAAATTTGATCAGAAGCCACAAAGGCAAGTAGGGGACACCAGCCACTAGCGGTTAGGTTAGGCTTGATCAGAGTGACAGCACAGCAGGGGGGGCACAGATTTGACATAATGCTCCAGGAGGACAAAAGATGGGATGAAAGTGCTGAGAAAGATCACAGAGGGACAACGGCAGGCGCACAACCCAAGCACATCAAATGGGCAAAAAGGCAAAGCCACAAAAAACTATTTCAGGGCCCAGTAGGGAAACACAGCATCTGTGGAGGAAACAGAACATCCTTGGAGCTGTCCTGTGTGTGTGTGTGTATGTGTGTGTGTGTGTGTGTGTGTGTGTGTGTGTGTGTGTGTGTCATGGTCACTGATGAGAAACCGGTGCTTCCAGAGGGCCTAAGGACAGAGAATAAGAATGTATACACACACATTTCACAGAAAAGGCATGGTTTGCTTTGGACCTGGGGAGTCCATTAAGGACCCAATCCTCTCCAAATTTATAGCATGGGTGCAGCCATGCCAACAGGGTGTGTGCTGCATCCTGCGGCGGGTGGGGCAGTACTGGAGGACTCCTTGAGGTAAGAGAGGTAAGGACTGCATTGCAGCTGGTAAATTGGCTAGGATTGGGTTCTAACTTGCTAAAAAGATTTCATTTTTGAACTAGCAGCACTCACCTGTGCGGTCACCACTGCACTGATATACTGTCTGCTCAGCTTACAGATTTATATTTGTTTGGTGCCTATATGGATATTCAGCCAACCCCATCCCCCAAAGGCTCAGATTGCACTACATCCCAAGCCTGGCAGCTTGGAGAAGATGCTTTTGTTCACAGGGTCAAATGTGCTGCGTTAGCAAGGTGTGGTCACCCATGGTTGGCAACCTTCAGTCTCGAAAGACTATGGTATAAGCCTACAGCACCCGGTATTCCCAGGCAGTCTCCCATCCAAATACTAACCAGGCCTGACCCTGCTTAGTTTCCGAGATCATGGTATAAGCCTACAGCACCTGGTATTCCCAGGCAGTTTCCCATCCAAGGACTAACCAGGCCTGACCCTGCTTAGCTTCCAAGATCAGATGAGATCAGGCATGTGCAGGGTGACATTTGGGATTTTGCAAAGAGCAGTCAAGGCTCTGCCCAAGCCAGCCTGATAGAGTGTGTGTGTGTGTGTGTGGGGCAATTGCACTGTTTCACCCTTGATGCACAGAGCCTAATCTGCCTTGTCAGTTTCACAGCCCACTAAAAATTGCCACAGACCCACAGTTTGGGAACCGCTGCTGTAACGGCACACAATGTAATGCGTTTAAATTGATGTGTGACTGAAGTAGTGCCATGGCAAGCCCTTCCCTAAACTGGGACTGTGGTGAGCAGCTGATCTGAAAAGCTGGCCCCGGTCTCACAAGAGGACGGGGCAGGAGAGAGACAGGAAGAGATGAGTCTATGGGAGTGGCATCATCTTTATGCCAATAAAGGTGGAATGAATGAATGAATGAATGAAGGAGTGACATCATGAGCGCACTGGGTGACACCAAGCCTAGTGACACCATCTGCCAGAATTCTACCTCCCCGCCCCATCCCACAGTTGACAGTGCCAACTGAAAACGCTGAAATTTACAGCCTGTTCTCCTGTATAGTTGCTGCTAGTTTAGCCAATTCCGGCGTACCTGCAAGCTTGGGTATCTCTCCCCCTTCCCCAAAAAGCCTGATTCACTGCTTTCAGTGACAAAAAGGGGGACTCTCCATTCATTTCAGCTGACATTTCTGCTGCCTTCAGAGTTCTTTTCGGCCTCTTGCAATGTTTCCCCATTAAGAGGTTGGGAAAGGATGCTGGTCTCGGCAAGTTGCTAATAAGAGTGGCGTTAAACCCATCCTTCATCAGTGGTGGCATTTGCTCATTGTAACTGAAACAGATGTGCTACCTGGAATATCTCTTTAGGTGCAGCTTGAAATTACAGGTCTGCTTTCACCTTCGGTACTCACACATTCATCTGTTTCCCTGCCAGCCGAACTCCCTTGGGATTACTTTGGGAGTCGCTCCACTGGGTGGCTTCTGATGGTTCCAACAGGTGACTGGCCTGCTGAAATGTAACCAAAGCAGGGTCAGGAGTGACAGCACCCCATTGAGAGAAGGATGTGGGGAGTTCAGTGAGACCTTAGAAAGCATTTGAACACCTAGCTTAAAAGAGAATGGTGTGTGGGGACAGACTCACATGGCACCTGGGCAGGAGCTCATGGGGACATGCATTTCACATCTTGTAGCTCTGAGCAGCAGCAGCTGAACCTTGCAAGAAAGGCATGCCATGGAAGAAGCTGGCAAGCACAGCACAGCTGATCCCAAAGGGAAGGGCCTCCCTCCCAGATGGTATCCAGTCCCATCCCAACTCCAATTCTTCATTGCAGGGGCGTAAGGAGGATGCCTTTCAAATCAAATATCTGCATTTATTTTTAGACCATTTCAAAACCAAGTGTGGTGTACAATTTAAAAAAAAACTGGAGTAAAAGTAAATAAAATCAGGGCACAATCCTGGGTCACCCTTGGGCCAGCGCAAGTCGCTTGTGCCGGCCTGGGAGTGTCACATAAGAACATAAGAACAGGCCCGCTGGATCAGGCCATAGGCCCATCTAGTCCAGCTTTCTGTATCTCACAGTGGCCCACCAAATGCCCCAGGAAGCACAGCAGATAACAAGCGACCTGCATCCTGGTGCCCTCCCTTGCATCTGGCATTCTGACATAGCCCACTTCTAAAATCAGGAGGCTGCACATACACTTCATGGCTTGTACCCCGTAATGGATTTTTCCTCCAGAAACTTGTCCAATCCCCTTTTAAAGGCGTCCAGGCCAGTCGCCATCACCACATCCTGTGGCAAAGAGTTCCACAGACCAACCACAACCATGTTTGTGCCTCCTTGAGAGTTGGGAAGGTCAGTGCAAGGACACAGGCCAACCTCCCCACGCCACTTCCCGAACTTCAGCCAGTGAGTTGGGCCGGCTGAGGGCAGCCAGCACAGGGGATTGGGGAGGGCAGGGAGAGGGCAGAACGAAGGCATCCGGGACGGGGGAGGGTGGCCAGTGGGAGAACTGAGCCCAGGAGGGGGGACGGGACAAGGATCTGGCACTTAGGCCAAATTCTAACCCCCTCCTGAGCATCCCGGCCTTACATCAGGCCGCTTGGATCTGAGCCACCTCTTTAGGTATCTGAGTAGCCTGATATGGACAGCTGCTGTGCAACTCGAGTAAGGGGAATGAATTCCCTTGACTCTAAAGTGAAGCTTGGACTGGGAATCTGGTCAAACAGATGCCCAGTTAAGTTGTAAACTATTCAATTGACTGGACCAGTGACATCATCAAACGTGGGTTTCTTATGGAGGCTAAGGTGAGTTGGCTGGAGTTCCAGCTTCAGAGATTGCACCTGTGCGTGGCTTAGCTCGCACCAACCTCCTGGGAATCAGGGTGCTGTGATGGACTCTTCAGGCAGATTGTGGTGTAAATACAGTGAGGGAACAATGAGGTTTAGATGCATTTGGGAATTATTTTTGATGTTAAAGTATGCCTGTAGTCACCTGCTTGCTGTTTACTAAGCTTTGCACCTGCCATCAGGCAAGCTATTTCTCCAAGCCTGCTTATTCTATTTTTGCTGCTGAACTGTACTCACTTTGTATTTTTTTAGAAATGCTTTCCTTTTTTAACTCTTCACCTGCTCGTGGTTTTGTTGGCAACCTTCAGTCTCGAAAGACTATGGTATAAGCCTACAGCACCCGGTATTACCAGGCGGTCTCCCATCCAAGTACAAACCAGGCCTGACCCTGCTTAGCTTCCGAGATCAGGCATGGAAAGACTATGGTATAAGCCTACAGTACGCGGTCTCCCATCCAAGTACTAACCAGGCCTGACCCTGCTTAGCTTCCGAGATCATGGTATAAGCCTACAGCACCCGGTATTCCCAGGCGGTCTCCCATCCAAGTACTAACCAGGCCTGACCCTGCTTAGCTTCCGAGATCAGACGAGATCGGGCATGTGCAGGGTAACAGTTCCTGTGGTTGCTTGAACTCAATCAGAGCCTTTCCCTTGTCCTCTGAGACCCTAGGCCAGGGGTGTCCAAACATTTTGGCAGGAGGGCCACATCATCTCTCAGACACTGTGTCAGGGGCCGGGGGAAAAAAAAGAATCAATTTACATTTAAAATTTGAATAAATTTACCTAAATGAATTCATTAGAGATGGAACTTAAATGAATGACTGAAGGTCTTGCAATAGCTCATGGCCTATAAAAGGCCTTGCATAAAGCAAGGCCAGCCTTTCCTTCACTGCCACTGCTGCATCACAGATGTGAAACAGCAAGTAGTGGAGGGAGCCCTTTTCCCACAGCTCAGGAAAGAGGTTGAACAGTCGTCCTCATGCTGAGAGCAGTTGCATCGGGCCAGCGCGGGCTCCAGCAAGTCTCTGGAGGGCCAGAGGCTCATTGGAGACCGGGGGCTCCCCAAGGGTCTGATTGGGAGCCCCCGAGGGCCGCAAGTGGCCCCCGGGCCAGGGTTTGGGCACCCCTGCCCTAGGCTATAGCATAGATTTGTAAGGATTTGGCTACATAAATGGGAGGGAGCAGCGGTGTAGCTAAAGGGGGTGCAAAGCACTAAGTTTTACAGGGAGCCTCATTGCTAGTGGGGGTGCAAAGCACAGAGTTTTGCTGGGAGCCTTTGCGTGCGAGCTGCCCCTCCCATTCCCTTTTGGAGCCATTTAAGGTGGGGGGGGAGCAAAATGGAGGCATGCTTTGCACCCCTTCTAGCTTTGTACCCCCTCTACCTATGCAACTGGCAGGGAGGTTTTCAAACACAATCTCTCTCTCTCTCTCTCTCTCTCTCTCTCTCTCTCTCTCTCTCTGCCTGGCATTGTCTTCATGGTGGTGGCAGTCTACCATTTTGGGGGCATGGCTTGGGGCTGATCCGGGAAAGGAAGGGTTTTTGCCAGCACCACCCAGCCCTGCTTGCCTCTGAGGACAAACACAGCCCTGACATTGCTTGACACTTAAATCGGTGCTCTGCATCGCACAGCTAAATGTATGTGAAAATCACCGTTGCCTTGGGAAACTTTGCCTTTGCGTTTTTGCCAGTTCCGATTCTGTGAGCCCCGTCTCTGGCCTCCACGCGGAGTGCTTTGGCAGCCTCAAAAGACTGTCCAAAGTCAATGCTCAATTAGCATGGAGTCAATGGCACTAATGAGCTCGCAAACAGATTGGGAATCCATTGTGGTGGAGGCTGGCAGCCTGTCTGAGAATTGCTCATCTTTGCCTATTGTGCAACGGTGGGAGGGCAGGATGCGAGGTCCTTGTTGGACGCGATAATCAACATTCTTCTCGGAAGCCATTTTTGTGGCCTTGTTTTAGATCCCAAAGTTGGAAACTTTCTCACAGGTCCTTTCGCAGTTGTATCTTTGGGTAAGATTGAGGCCTCGGCCGCCTGTCGCCCAACCAGTTCATTCATCAATGCATTGATTACGGGGAGTGTAGCTAGAGCTTGACATTATTACTTTATTGATTTACGTTTACATTTTATATCTCTCCCTTCCTCCAAAACTCCTCTCCTCCATTTATTCTCCAAACAACCCTGTGATGTAGGCCAGCATTTCTCAATGTTTCTGCCCCGCCGTCCCACTTCACACGGGTCCACCTATTGGAAGTACTGCTGGAAGTAACTGGCAATGATGTCATCATCAGTTATTTCCAAATTGGAAGACTAGACACGATGCAACAAACCCCAGTATGCCACAGGATGTGGTGACAGCATCTGGCCTGGACGCCTTTAAAAGGTGATTGGACAAGTTTCTGGAGGAAAAATCCATTCCGGGTTACAAGCCATGATGTGTATGCGCAACCTCCTGATTTTAGAAATGGGCTCTGTCAGATGCAAGGGAGGGCACCAGGATGCAGGTCTCTTATTATCTGGTGTGCTCCCTGGGGCATTTGGTGGGCCGCTGTGAGATACAGGAAGCTGGACTAGATGGGCCTATGGCCTGATCCAGTGGGGCTCTTCTTATGTTCTTAACTACAATTCCCAGGAAGCCTTGCAGGTCTCTTGTTATCTGGTGTGCTCCCTGGGGCATTTGGTGGGCCGCTGTGAGATACAGGAAGCTGGACTAGATGGGCCTATGGCCTGATCCAGTGGGGCTCTTCTTATGTTCTTAACTACAATTCCCAGGAAGCCTTGCAGGTCTCTTGTTATCTGGTGTGCTCCCTGGGGCATTTGGTGGGCCGCTGTGAGATACAGGAAGCTGGACTAGATGGGCCTATGGCCTGATCCAGTGGGGCTCTTCTTATGTTCTTAACTACAATTCCCAGGAAGCCTTGCAGGTCTCTTGTTATCTGGTGTGCTCCCTGGGGCATTTGGTGGGCCGCTGTGAGATACAGGAAGCTGGACTAGATGGGCCTATGGCCTGATCCAGTGGGGCTGTTCTTATGTTCTTAACTACAATTCCCAGGAAGCCTTGCAGGTCTTCTTGTTATCTGGTGTGCTCCCTGGGGCATTTGGTGGGCCACTGTGAGATACAGGAAGCTGGACTAGATGGGCCTCTGGCCTGATACAGTGGGGCTGTTCTTATGTTCTTATGATGGGAGGGCTTTCCCGAGGGCATGTTGGAGGTCTGCCTCTGATGATCTGAGCGTCCCATCACTACTTGTCACATTGCATTGCTGGTTTTGCTGCCAGGTAGCCGGGGTAGGGGGTTCCCACAAGTACCATCAGGCACCACCTCAAGTACCACCAGTTGTACAAATACCACTGTTTGAGCACCACTGATGTAGGCTAAACTGAGAGAGTGACTGGTCCAAGGTCCAAGGTCCAAGAAAGCCTCTTTGCTGAGCAGGGAATTTCACCCAGACCTTCAAAGCCAACAGTCTAGTCTGTCCACCACATGCCACTGCGTCTTGCCACTGGGTTCCCTGAATAGGTTTAAAATAAAAATCATTCCCCTCCCAAACCTTTTCAAATACCAATTGTGAGCCTATTTGGAACACCAGTGATTTCACTGGGAACACGACAAGGTCAATTTCTTTCCCCAGCCCACACTAAGCATCCTGTACCCCTAAGACATATACCCGCCTGCCTGACATTCACCCTCCTACCAAGCCCCTTTGCCCTTGCACAGCGTCCAATATAACGGGAATGAAAGTAGGTCTCTATTCCCCCCCCATCTCTGATTGCTGGCACACTCCTGTGTCTGTACAAACACCCCTGCTGAAAAGTTAAGAAAGAGTGGAAGCACAAAAAGGAGAATGGGGTGGGGGAGTTGCTCATCCCTCACGGAGGCACATGAATCACCTGTTCTCTGGTGTGCATGTTGCATCCCTGCTTGAGTCACTGTTCTCAGTTTGCCTGCATGCAATAGGATCATAAAGACAAGTGTGAGAGTTATTCAGTTTTAATTCAGAAAAAAAGTTTATGTACTTGCTATCAGGAATTAGTCTGATTAGTCTGTGGAACTCCTTGCCACAGGAAGTAGTGACAGCATTTTGCCTAGATGCCTTTAAGAGGGGATTGCACAAATTTCTGGAGGAAAAAGTTCATCACAGGTTACAAGTCGTGGTAGGTATGTACAAGGCAGAGGTAGGCTTGGGGATGGCACCAGGACGCAAATTGTGTCTGTTCCCTGCAGCATTCGGTGGGCCACTGTGTGATACAGGAAGCTGGACTAGATGGGCCTTTGGCCTGATCCAGAAGGGTTCTTCTTATGTTCTTATGTAAGTTTAGGAAATCCTGGTCTAGAGGCTCCTGATAACAGATTCCATGTTCTTTCCAACCTTTGCTGGCCTGCTGAGTTGGCCTACTTTTCTGTGCCATTCCACAAAGTTTCCACCGAGTTTCCTTTGTGTATCTCCAACATCAAAATATATTTATGTAAAGATAAACAGGAGCCCCTCCTCTTGAAAGCAACCCAGTCCTAATGAAGAAGGGGAGGGGAGATCATCCCAGCAGCCACTTCATTATCCCACAGGTGATTTGCATATTGGGTCACCGCAATAACACTTCCAGCTCTCAAGTTCAGTGCACCGTGACTGTTAATTACACACGGATATAAAAGGGGGGGGTAATGAAAAAGGGAGTTGAAGGTTTGAAAGGTGGAACTGCAGCATCGGAGGTGCATGTGTGGTCTATGAGCATGTGAGTTTATGAGAGCTGGAATCCTACAGTTTCCAGTGTTAAGAACATAAGAACAGCCCCACTGGATCAGGCCATAGGCCCATCTAGTCCAGCTTCCCATATCTCACAGCAGCCCACCAAATGCCCCAGGGAGCACACCACATAACAAGAGACCTGCATCCTGGTGCCCTCCCTTGCATCTGACATAGCCCATTTCTAAAATCAGGAGGTTGCACATACACATCATGGCTTGTAACCCAGAATGGATTTTTCCTCCAGAAACTTGTCCAATCCCCTTTTAAAGGCGTCCAGGCCAGACGCCATCACCACATCCTGTGGCAAGGAGTTCCAGTGTGTTACAATTCAGATCTTGATATGAAGATCAGACCCCCCCCCCCTTCAAAATTAGAATGGTGACCACAAAACAAAGGCAGGGCTATGGTCCAAAGGTGTGTGATGCAACCGCTTGGATACAACCAGGAAAGTTCGGTCAGTCTCTGGGTGGATGGCCTTACTTGCTCCATCCTGTTCAGGAATGGGAGGATATAATGTAGAAAACTAGATCTAGTGATGAGGCTTCCGGAACCAAGGGGTTCACGCTGTTTATATGGAACCCCCAACCTCAGAAGCTCTGCTGGGGTTGCAGTGGGAAGGAAGGGCCTTGGTGGCTGGTGTGGGCCTTTGGCCAGTGCCTGTTCTAGCTAATTAAGACCTGGAAGATCCAGGTTCGAATCCAAACTCAGCCATGACGCTTCCTGGGTGACCTTGGGCCAGTCACTTTCTCTCAGCCTCACCTCCCTCACAGGACGAAAGGAAGGGTGCAGCTGTGTACACCGCCCTGAGCTCTTCAGAGGAAGGGTGGTATCAAAATGTGAAAAGTTAAAAAAAAAGTTGTCTGACCTGGAACTATCATATAGCCTACTGGTACCCATTGAGAAACTTGGTCTCCATGAATTTGTCTAAGCCCCTTATAAATACATCAATGAGAACATACTTTATGATCTCCAGTTTATCTATATCTATTCTTAAGAATAATAACTCTATTATTTTTTAATCACTGATATATTTTTATTTTTTACGCTTTTTCCCATTTTCTTTGGGGAACATTTGCCTATACACTGAAGCGATAAGATATGCCTTTGTCGCCCCCTAGGGGTCAACCACGATGGTTGATGGAAGAGTGCCAGAGGCCAAGCTCTTCTCCACACCATAAGTGGTCCGCTTCCTTCCTTTGTACAGGTGGTTTCTTAACGCCATGTGTTATTAGCAAGGAGAGAGAGACGCAGTGATCTCCAGCCAACTGCCTGCAACGTAATGAAGCATAGATTTGATTTACCATCCTTCGCAAAATGAAACGGACAGCTTGAGATGCTCAAGCTAATTGAAGGATGTAGTTTGTTTATTACTTTCAAGGGAAACTTCAGTTGCTTTGATTAAATGGATGGATGAATGGATGGATGAATGGATGGATGGATGGACAGATGGATGAACGATGGAGGCTGCAGTAATCAAACACAACCAATTAGTTTTCCATTACGTCTTGGCATATTACTTTATTAAGACATTAGAATCAGAAAGATAATAATTTGGGGTTTTTTTTATGACTGTGGTCCTCTGGTTGGGCTTTTATGGAGACACTGGTTCTTCCGTGCCTGAATAGCACAAGTCCAACAGGAATCAAGAGCAGAATGCCAATGAAACTGGGTTGCATTTATAAAATGTCTCTTGGTACTGCAAGGTCAATCATGGACTGAAATTCCAGGAGGTTAGAACCCGGGTTGCCTAAAGCAAACTTTTGAGGTTGACTTGGAGGTTCTTGCTCAAGAAAACATATTTTTTTTCTTGAGTGTCATGAGATTTTTTCTTGAGTGTCATGAGGCTTTTTGAATGTCATGAGATAAGGCCAGAGACATTTCCAAGAGGTTTCTACGGATCTCTAGGTTGCCAACAAGTTTATCTTAAACTGACATTTCAATCAGGTTGGGAGGTTGAATGAATGAAACATCTAAAGAATGTTGGTGGGCTGAATGTTCATTGGAGGTCTCACTATTTTTTTCTTTCCTTGGATGGAGCACACTGGTCTTCAGTGTTGGTGTGGTTCTCTCCCTATGTAAGGCTGGGGCAATCTCTATTACTGACCACCACCCCCGAAGAAGGACTGCAGAAATTTGTATCTATAAATGAGGGGTTCACCGCTTATAAAAAAACCTGCAAGATTTGCTGGAGCCAAAAGTAAGCAGTGTCCGAAAAGAATAAGCAACATTCTGAAAAGTTAGCTAGAGGCCCAGGCCGTCCTCTAGGAGAAGAGTAAGACCTGATCCAGGTAATACATTTATCGTGGGTATGTGCTGTTGTAAAATGATTACCAATGGTACACATAATGCACCATTGGGAGCCATTCTGCGCACCCTGCCAATGGGAGGAGGCAGTGCCACAGCTCTGTCGCTGGACCTTCCCATACCCACTAGAGCTGGTAAGTTAGTGGTGGGGCAGGGCATGGGTAGGAAAGGAGAGGGAGTAGAGGTCTGGGGAGGAACTGGGTGAAGATGGGGGAGGAACCAGGGGAAGGAGAAGGCAGGAGTAGGTGGATCCAGTGGCAAAGGAATGCAACAGATCCTATTCCCCCATTCCAATTCTCCCCACCCTTTTCCACTCCTCAGACATACGCCAACATAAGTGATGGTATATGTCCAAGGAGAACCGTAGGCAGTCCTAGAGCTTACTGGGAGGTAAGTAAAAATAATTTTTGGCTTCCTTCTTGTTTGCCCTTGGGTCACACCCTCCCACCTCTGGATGCAGTGCAAGCCTTTTTGGGATGACTGCATCAGCACAGCTGGTGGGGGATAGGATTGGGCCCAAATTACCTTCACTTCAGTACTTCCACTGACAACCATAAATAAACAGGCATCGTGGTGATGGAGCTTCCCTTCATTCCGGCCAACTGACTTTAAGAGAAGCTTCAGGGTCAATAGGGGAAAAAAATGCTTCTCGAGCCGTTTGAAATGGTTGCCATTGCAGAAAACCCAAGTGACTTCTTGGGTGGGAAGGACGGTACAAGTTGTGTGTGTGCACTAACTCTGTACACTTGATCAGGGTCTGTCTCTGAGCACACAGGAAGAGTCAATGTTTGTACAAGCTGCACCTGGGGAGGTGGACCACAAACCGTTGTGGCTATTCTGAATACAATTTGCAAAACTTCTTGTCTGCAGACTCTTGAAGTTTCTGCAAAGACCTTTCAAAAGGACATTGGTATTTCTGTTCTTCACAGATCCTCGATTTTTCATAAAGGAAGGCTCTCTTTGATAAACAGACATACGGAGAGATCTTTATTTCCTCCCCCCCCCCTTGCAACTTATCTTTCCTTCTGACGAGGCTGGGGTTGAGTGGAAAGAAGGCTGAAGTGAACATTGATTCCGGTCTATTATCACTGGTTCACAAAGAAGAACTTGCACCTCACAGCCTTCCAGTGATCAATGCCTCTACCCTCGGGGAGCTCCATGTCAATGTTGACCTTGAAACACTGATCTGATGAGTTGGTTTCTCATCAGGAATAGCTCAAAATAAAATGGGAACATAAAGGCAATTTTGTTCTAACGGCTTTTCTTACCAAAGTCAAAATAATCGCTAGACAGTCCCCCCATTTGCTGTTGCTCAAATGAACTGTCTTGTGACATAGGGCACAGTCCATTTCCCTACGTGCACAATTACATGTGTGGGGAGGCTTGGAGAGCCATGGAACCCTCCTTCTTTTGTTCCCACCACCGGGAATGGCCCCAAAGGAGAGGGGCCGCTTGCACACTGTTTTGCACCCCCTCTAGCTATGCCACTGGGCTAAGGATGGAAGTGAAGAGTCAGTTTGGCCCCAGTTGTGACAGATCCTTTCAACCAAGTTGTGGTCATTCTATTAACCTAGGGTTGAAGTATGTAGGGCTGGATTAGGGGTCCCTGAGGGCCACAAATGGCCCCTGGGCTGGGGTTTGGACACCCCTGGTCTAGACCAAAGTTATCTCAGCAGTTCAAGAGATATGTTTCTTTATGCGAGTTCCTTGGCACATCCATAGCAGTTGCTTGAAACAAAAAAATGGAATCCATCCAGTCGTCTCTTCTTCTCAGACATATCAGGCACTGAGGGATATCTCAGACCTGTTGTCCCTGAGACATACAGGACTCAGGTATTAATATTTCACTCCAGCTTTTGCCTCTGATTTCTGCAAATCAGATTTCTCCCGGCTGAGCAGTTCAAAGATGCCTCCTCGCAGAAGGGTTTGTGCAAATATTCTTGATCTGAACGGCTGTTTGATTTCGATGACAGGGTTACCCAAGGGCAGCGATGTGATCGGCGAATGCAAAAGAGTTTGTAAAAGAAGCGTTCACGCACCAAATGAGGTCGATTCTGCTCCTAATATCAGGAATGCATCGCATTATAAAGTTGGGAGTGAGGTGTGAGTGGAATTAGCGGGTCTCTCTTTTCAGCTTTTTTGGTCACCTCTTGTCGTTATATTGATTACTTTACACTTGGTTTGCACTTTTTATAAAGCTTATGCATAACTTCTCTCCCTATAAAATGCCCCCAGGGGCAGCAGAACAACTAAAAACAAGCAGCCTTTTCGTGAATGAAAAAAAAGTTGCAGCCAACTTCAAAAAACCGTACAGGGCTTTAGAGTGGCATAAACTGGGCGCTCGCCAGGTCCAGAGAAAGGGCACAGAAATCATTAATGCGCCACCCCAATGACTTTCTTTGTTACAGATTTAAAATTGTTGGCACATGCAAACGTGCACTGGAATCACTGGACATGAGCACATAACTTTCTAATGCCAGAGGAGCTGAATGTTTTATGAGTCATTGATTTAACCCTTAGGTAGTACCCTGCCTAAACTGAAATCGTACAGGGAATTGTACAGGGTGTGACTCAAGAACTCTTGAATAGTTTTCTTCAATCAACCTGATCTCCTGATCTGGAGTGAGATATTGGTCTAAGGCTGCAATCCTAACCACGCTTTCCTGGGAGTAAGCCCCATTGAACAAAACAGGACTTACTTCCGAGTAGACGTGGTTAGGCTTGTGCCCTAATTTTCACAAGGATCATTTTGGAGCACAACCTTGCTGGACCCTGAGAAGGCAGTGATGGACAGGACAACGTCCTGTCTTGTCCAGAATGTTTAACTCCATTGCCTTCTACCCATGGAGTCAGGCAGATTCACCATTGTCAGGCAGGTCTGTCATGTATAAATGCAAGATAAGGTAGGAGTATATTTGGTAAAGAAAATCATATTTTGTCACCCCTTTCTCGTGTGCATCACTCAGTGTGGCCACACACACCCCAATTACCCCCCGCCCCAGCAATGTCACTAATGCCTGAGTTTTATCATTCTGGTCTGCAGCTGGGAAGCGGCATGATAGAATATTGTAATTTTGATCTTAGATCACCCTCTAGAAGCTCTGATTTGTTTGCTTCTCAAGTGATTTTTGCAGCCTCCTTGTGTCCCCTCAACGCCAACACCTCTAGCAGACACATCAGCACAAGAGCAATCAAATAAAATCCACAGATAAATAAATATACAAAGCATAGTGGATATAGTTTTCTAACAAACTCTTAACAGAGCCACAGCACAAACAAATGTGTGTCTTTTTCAGGAGCTGAATGGGCCTTATGACCAAGTAAGCGTTAATAGGATTGAGCTGCCAGTCAAGAAAGAGTGAGATCAGGAATGCTGTTTTTTTGTTTTTGTTTTCCTATGCCAAAGCCATGGTGTTAATTGAACCTTAGAGAAAAAAAGGCCAGGGGTGGGGGAAGGATGGTGTGTTGAACTTTACAATGTGATCTCATAGAAACCAAATATCTGGATATACACCACCCCCCAAATCTAGCAGCTTCCATTCACTCGGAGAACGTTATGGTTGTACAGCTTCAGGAAGGCTTCCATTCCCCAGAGATTGTATTACCTGAAACAAAGATATACTTCCATTCTGGTGACACTGCAGAGCTCAGCCAGAAGACCTCATTACCCAACTGCTTCCTTCCCCAGAAAAAACAGAGATTTTTCCAGGGTCAGGTGAATCTGGCAGAGCTTCAGCTCAGTGCGCTTCAAGAAGTCCAAGCGAACCAACATGATGTTCTGAGTTACTGGCAAATGGAGAGCAAATGTGAAATATATAAGGCCACAATATAAATCTATTGTGTCTCCGTATCTTGAATATGATGCAGTTCCATTGAAAAAATATAATTTGCTTTTGAGTTGGCAAAGGCAGGGGAGGTCAAGAAGAAATGATCACAGATGTAGAGTACCTTCCAAATGAACTGCATAGCTGGTTAGCTGGGGGGGGGGGGAAGACACACGGTACTTTATCCACACCCTGCATAGCTTTGAGACATGCAAAATTATGCAGGGGATGGATAGGGGAATGTTCTTCTCCCTCTCACACAACACCAGAACCAGGGGACATCCACTAAAATTGAGTGTTGGGAGAGTTAGGACAGACAAAAGAAAATATTTCTTTACTCAGCGTGTAGTTGGTCTGTGGAACTCCTTGCCACAGCATGTGGCGATGGCATCTGGCCTGGATGCCTTTAAAAGGGGATTGGACAAGTTTCTGGAGAAAAAATTCATTATGGGTTACAAGCCATAATGGGTAGGTGCAACCTCCTGATTTTAGAAATGGGTTGTGTCAGAATGCCAGATGCAAGGGAGGGCACCAGGATGCAGGTCTCTTGTTATCTGGTGTGCTCCCTGGGGCATTTGGTGGGCCGCTGTGAAATACAGGAAGCTGGACTAGATGGGCCTATGACCTGATCCAGTGGGGCTGTTCTTATGTTCTTAACTACAATTCCCAGGAGGCCTTGCAGGTCTCTTGTTATCTGGTGTGCTCCCTGGGGCGTTTGGTGGGCTGCTGTGAGATACAGGAAGCTGGACTAGATGGGCCTTTGGCCTGATCCAGCGGGGCTCTTCTTATGTTCTTAACTACAATTCCCAGGAGGCCTTGCAGGTCTCTTGTTATCTGGTGTGCTCCCTGGGGCATTTGGTGGGCCGCTGTGAGATACAGGAAGCTGGACTAGATGGGCCTTTGGCCTGATCCAGCGGGGCTCTTCTTATGTTCTTAACTACAATTCCCAGGAGGCCTTGCAGGTCTCTTGTTATCTGGTGTGCTCCCTGGGGCGTTTGGTGGGCCGCTGTGAGATACAGGAAGCTGGACTAGATGGGACTATATATAAATGTTTTACCTGCCCCCAGAAGCAGCACAAGCCTTTTTGGCACCGGAGGGGAGGGGGAGGGATGGACAATATGATTGGGCTGTGAGGCACAAATAAATTAACCAAATCTGAAATATCTGAACTGCTGAAAGTAGCCATTGTCACACTCCTGCAGTCAGTGGCATAGCTAATGAAAGTGTAGCCCGGTGCAGAGTGCAAAATGATGACCTGGAAATGACATCACGTCTGGAAGTGATGTCACACCCAGGCTTTTAAAATAGTGAAAAATGGGGCAGTGGCATACCTAAGGCATGTGCTACCTTTTTAATCTGTTTTCAACATGTTGTAAGCCGCCCTGGGTCCCTTTGGGGAGAAGGGTGGGGTATAAATAAAGTTTATTATTATTTTTATTATTACCTGAGGTTGAAGAAGATTTAGTCGCTTCCCCTCCACTATGAAATCAAATTAAGTAAGTAAGTAAGTAAGTAGTTTTCTTGTTAATTGCACTTAACCTTTGATAGAATACAGATATTCCAGCATGGTTTGTTTCATTGCATTCAACATTAAATTTCCTTTCCAGTGATATGTAACATGATTCTATTCATATATACCAAGGTTTGGCCACTAGGGTCAAACTCAGCTTGTTGCCCCCCTGAAGCTTGTTGCCCAGTGCGGTTGCAACCCCCTGCACCCCCTTAGCTATGCCACTGCCTGCAGCCCAAAAGGCAACGCACCACCTCTCTTTCTCCCTTCCTACAAAATGCTGATGAGGTGGAATTCATGCAAGAGATAATTTAAGGGAACGTTGCCAAATGAGTGGCACTTGTAATGGTTATTTACAGGCCCCTTGCCTTTGAATTTCAATGAGCAGCTCTAGAGATAATCTCTGATTTTTGATATCTGCTTCAAAAAGCTTCTCCCCCCCCCATACACACACACAATAAATATTCGCTTTATGCCATGTGATCTACATATGCTCCAACATTTCCATAAATATTGAACTTGGAGAACAACCAAAGGAATTCTTTGCTGGAACACGAAAACTGCAGCTTTGCACTGGAAAATGGTGACTGGACATGCAAAGCAAGAAAAGCTACAAATAAATAATGTGGACATTGTTGACATGACTCTGATTCTCAGCGGCTACAAACATATAAGGGCTGTTATATGGCACTCAGGGCAGCATGTTTGGGGTACCCATACCTGCTTAGCTGCAGCAATGCCATGGTATCATTCATTCATTCATTCATTCATTCATTAAATTTCTATCCCACTTTATCTCCCCAAAGGGCCTCCAAAGTGGCTCACACCATATTATTGTTGGCATCCTTCAGTCTCGGAAGACTATGGTGTCACGCTCTGAATGGTGGTTCTGGAACAGAGCGTCCTCTCCAGTGCGCAAAGCCTGGGTAAAGTAGGTATGGAGGATAGGCTGTTACCCATGCAGCAAATCCCCCCTCTCCACGTCGCTGTAATGGTCCAATGGAAAGGCAGAGGCCAATACGGTTGGTTCCAGCGGCGTCACAGGAGTTGCCAGAACGTGACTGTGTTCAGCCATGAACTGCCTCAGGGACTCCAGCTCCGGATTTGGCCTCGAGGTTGACTCCTGAAGCCTTTTCCATAACTGGATGTAGCCACAAGGCAGTGGAGGTTTGGGATCAGAGTTTTCCTTCTCTCAGATGAGCTGCCTTCCCAGGCTGACGAGTCCCATCTACCCAGTGGCTGTTTAGTCGCCTCTTACGACAAGTACAGCCAAACTGAGGGCCTATTCTTATCCCCAGCCCCCAGGGGAAAGGCTCACACCATAAAATCACAATAAAAACCATTGGCATTAAAAATCTACTTAAAACAAGGCAGTATTAAAATATCACATTAAAAGGCAAAGACAAAACTTGTAAAACTAGCAGCAATCAAAAAAGGGGTCAGGTCCATAAAAAAAACCTAACCTGCATAAAAACTCATCATATTCAATATTAAAAGAGCTGAAAGTTGATCTGAACAACATAAGCGGAGAGGGAAGGAGTTCCATAAAGTTGATGCCACTACCGAGAAGGCCCTATTCCTTGCCGCCACCACTCCCACCTCCACAAGAACATAAGAACAGCCCCACTGGATCAGGCCATAGGCCCATCTAGTCCAGCTTCCTGTATCTCACAGCGGCCCACCAAATGCCCCAGGGAGCACACCAGATAGGCAGCAGATAGGCGGCAGCACCTGTAGAAGGGTCTTCTCTGACGATCGGAGAGGACAAGCCAGATTGTACAGAAGTAGGTGGTCTCTCAGATACCCTGGCTAGGGATAGATGATCTATCATGTGTCCTCAAGTCATGCCCCAGAGCCAATACAAATGTGCATACATTAAAAATTCTTAGAGGAATGGACACTCCCCCCCCCCCGAATAGTGGAATGGGCCCTGATCCCCCTGAATTTGTATCACAAAAGCAGTCTATGCCTGCACAAACCACTCATGTGGGATCTGTACAAATGTACAGTTTATGCATTTGTGGGTTCTTTCGCAAGTCTGTGCTGCATGTGCATAGGGTCGCTTTCCACTCTATGCCCATTGATTGTACACAGATGTGTGTAATGTCTGCACACAGGCTTTCCTCAGTCTTGGGAAAGTTTGGATCAGAAGAACCAGTAGCTTAGCCGGGAAGGGGGGGGGGCTCGGGGGGGGAGGATGAAACAGACAGTAAACACTGCAGGTGCCGCAAAGCGCCTTCTAAGCGGCCCCTCCCACTTGCCATTGGAGCCAATCTTGGCAATGCACAGGAGATGCTGTTTGGTTCTCCAGGGTCTCTCCCACCGAACAAACTCTTTTGACCTCTACGCCGAGGCCTCCACAGAACTGGAGAAGAGTTCCTTCTGTTCCACATCTTCTGGGGAAGACTCACTGGGGAATTTAGTGGTCCGCAGGCTGCAACCTGGCAATTTTATGAGCAGCGTGGGTGCGATCATCTTCTGATAGACGGCGCAAACTCTGACTGGGTTAATACGATCAATCATTCTCTTTTCTGACAACGTAGATAGCCAATGCCCGAAGCCAGGAGGAATAAATTGCATTTTTAATTAAAGGATTTTATCGCCTCATGGATGAATTTAAAATGTAAACCGCTGATTAAATCTCGTGGAAAGGGACTCGGCCAAGTCGATGAAGAATTTTATAACTGAGGGGATGTTTAATGAGCGTCAGCCATGTATCGCATTAGCCTGATATCCCTTTAACAGGTAGCTGGCGTGTTAAAAATGAATTATCATTATTAAAATGATGCTCCAGGTGTGATTAGTATTTTATGAACATTATCAGGACGGCTTTATCCCTGATGGTGACAGATTGCAGCAGGCGTTTCTTCCAGCTACTTCATCCAGGGGATGCCACTGATACAGTATCTTATCATGTTTATATGGGTTACGACTTGAGTCCTAGCAAAGCATGATGGGAGGGACAGTGATATAGGCATGTGTTCTGAGCCCAGGCTCTGGTGAGGGCTGGAGGTTCTTTGGGATCCGAGGAAGAAGAAAGTCCAGTTCAAGGTTGTCATCAAAGAGCTTTATTTAAAACCTTAGAGCAGGGGTGTCCAAAGTTTTTGGCAGGAGGGCCACATTGTCTTTCTGACACTGTGTCTGGAAGAAAAGAATTAATTTACATTTAAAATTTCAATAAATTTACATAAGTTTACATAAGTTTACATAAATGAATATATTAAAATTTCAATAAATTTACATAAGTTTACATAAGTTTACATAAATGAATATATTAAAGATGAACTTATATGAATGAATGAAGGTCTTGCAATAGCTCAAGGCCTATAAAAGCCCTTGCACAAAGTAACCCAGCTCACGCGAGGGGTCAAACAGTCTCCCTCACACTGAGAGCAGTTGCGTCGGGCCAGTGTGGGCTCCAACAAATCTCCGGAGGGCCAGAGGCTCATTGAAGACTGGGGGCTCCCTGAGGGCCGCATTGAAAGACCTCGAGGGCCGCAAGTGGCCCCAGGGCCAGGGTTTGGGCACCCCTGCCTTAGAGCATCAACTTACAGGTAGTGGGAATAGCTAGAGGGGTGTAGCCAGAGCGCTAAGTTTTGCAGGCACCTGAATGCACCATGCAAGTGGTCCGTCCCCTTCATAACCAGGCATTCTCCTCCGTTTTGCACCACTGCCTGGAAGGGTTCCAAACGGGAGGGCTGGCTTGCATGGCCTGTTCAGGTGCCTGCAAAAATTAGTGCTTTGCACCCCCTCTAGCTATGCCACTGTCCCATCCAAATATCTCAACTCCCTTTTAATGCCCGCTTTTGGGCTAATTAACACCCTCTTTATCTCTAGAACAACCGCTGTGGTGTGCAAAGGAATGAACACAGAACTCCTTACCTATAGCAACTACCCAAATGTATTGCTACAAACACAGACACTCCCTGCAAGTTCTCTTGTCTAGACGCTTTCCCTCCCCAAAACTCCACTTAACTCAGTGAGTAAAGGTCTGAAGCCTCCAATTCAAGTCCAATCTGGTCTCCAAAGCACAGTCCAGTCTTCCCAGTCTTCTGTGTCCTCCAGCACAGTCCTGGCTGTCCCCTTCTCCTGTAGGTCTGGGTCAGGTAGCCCTCTTAGTCTGGTGCCCTCCGGGTCAGGTAGCGTCTCCCTCTGGGTCAGGGTCCGGGTTTCCCTCTGAGTCAACGTCCCGCTTCCGGCTGGTTCAGCGTCCCGCTCCTTTGGTCCTTCTTGAAGCTGCCTTTTCTCCTTTGTGTCCCATTAAGTGCAAATGCAGCTCAGCTGAGAGCTACCTCCTTAGCTCATTCAAAGTCCCATCAAGGTCAAATGAAGCTCAGGTGTCCAACCAGGTCTCCATTGGCCTTGATTGATTACAGCTGTGGAGCCAGCCCTGCCCTTCCCAGAGCTGTCAACCAGCTGTCAAAACATGGAATCGCTGTCAACACCACATCATCCACCTGATGATCTTCTGATCTTCCATTACAGCCACTGCTTACAGGAGTACCTCCAGGCATCCAGAAGCATCTCCAGGCATAAGCATGCAATGTTTCCAAGCATAAGACTTACATGGGCATTTCCAGGCGACGCAGCCCTGTAGCATCTAGCTAGAGGGGGTGCAAGGCACTAAGTTTTGCACGGTGCTTCACCATGGCGTGCAAGCGGCCCCTCCCCCTCCAAAACCATTCCAGGCTGCTAGAGCGAAATAGGGGAGATGTGATCCAGCTTCACTGGATCCTAAACTCCATGTTGGGCTGCGCAACCCAACATGGAAGCTCTTGATTCTGTGGCAGCTCAAGGGCTGCCGCAGAAACAAGTAGCCCCATTGCATGGCTACTTCCCTTTCCCGAGGAGTTGCTGGCGGCTGCCTTGTTGAGAACAGGATGCCATGGCAACCACAGGATGCCATGTGCAGTTCCGGCGCAATGGGCAGTTCAGGACTGGCTTGTAAGTTATTATTATTTTTTACTTACCTCCGCTTAGCTATATAATGTAATAAAATCTCCACAGTGGCTTCCTCACAAGGCAATGGTGGGAGATAGGACTGGGCAATTACAATGCAACCCTATGCATGTTTACTCAGAAGTAAAGTCTGCTGTATTCAATGGTGCTTATGCCCCGGTGAGTGCGTTTAAGACTGCAGCTTTAATTTCTCTTAACTCTCCCTAAAGTGAATCAATGAGCCATTCAATAGAAAGGACCCCAGGCTGTACTTCCTATATTTTAAGGCAGGGGTCTCCAAACTTTTTGGCCAAAGGGCCGCATCAGATGTCTGGCATAGTTTTGAGGGCCGGAAAAAAAATTTAAATATAAAATTTATATAAATTAGAGATGGGACTTAGATGTGTGAATAATTGCATGAATGGGCTCATTCATTCAACCTCTCTGGCCCTCAGAACACCCTCCAGATGCAACCAGAGCATAGTTCCAGTCATGTTCGGCAAACTGGGCCAGGGGCTTTCAGGGGACAAGAGGCTGGCCACGAGCCGGATAGAGGCTCCCCGCAGGCCGCATCTGGCCCCCGGGTCGGGGTTTAGAGACCCCTGTTTTAAGGCAAAGAACTCCACTCCCTTCCCTGCCGTCCATTTGTAGTCCTTTAGCCAAATGACAAGCTCTGTTCCTGGGAGTCACAGCCAGACAAAGTGAGGCTGTCGAACACATTAAAAAAAGGTTAAGGACCCATTTGCACCGAGCATTCTTCATTCAGGAGTGTGAAAAATCTCTCTCAATGTGTCCGTCCATCTTCATAATATACTCTCTGGCCAATGACACAGAAAGAGAGCCTGAATGAAATAAAGAAATCAGCGAACGGGCATTCATTTTGATTGCCCAAAACCCACCTGTGAGAATTTGAAACAGGTTGTGCAATTTTTCTAAATTTCATTGCCATTTAAAAAAAAAAAAAAAAATTCTTTCATCACAACCAGCATCATTTCAAATCAGGTTCTGGGTCTCCAGGTGCCTGAAAAGAAAGATCCTCGAGTCCATGAAGGCATTTATGAATGACAAGATGAATTCTTTTTCTTGATGCTATTCTGAGCTGTGTTAGGTGCAGCAAGAAAAATCTGGAGCCCGTGGGATTTTCCATAGAGATGTTCCCAAATTTATCTCATTTGAACGGCTCTCTGGTTTCTGAAGATCAGTGGCGTAGCTAATGATCTTGTAAACCGGTACCAAGCTCAAAATGTTGCCCCAGAAGTGACATCGTGCCTGGGCTTTTTAAAAAGTGAAAATTGGGAGGATACCACTTCCTCCCCCCCCACCAGCAGCTCACCACCCCCTAGCTTTGCTGCCTCCCCCCAGTCAGTGGCATAGCTAAGGCATCTATCTGCTACCTGGGGTCAAAGAAAGTTTTGTACAGCCCCTGCATTATAAAATCAAATTTAATTAAGGAAATAAATAAAAAAAGTTATTAATTCCATGCTGTATCATAAAAACATCTCATTGGCACTCAGAACAATCAGTCTCATAGGTCTGTTTGGAGTTAAGCAAATCCACTTTTTGTTCCACAAGGCAGTTGTGTTTTCATTTTCTGGTTATTTGGCCATAACTTTTGATAGAATAAAGATATTCCAATGCTGTTTATTTCATTGCATTCTGCATTAAATTACCGTTCCAATGGTATATAACATGATGGTATTATTCATACATACCAAGATTTTCACAATTTTGGTCACTAGTGTCAATCTCAGCTTGTTGCCGCCCCCAAAGCTTGATGCCCTGTGCAACGGCTACCCCCTGCACCCCCTTTGCTATGCCACCGAGATCCAGGATATCTGGAATTCTTTCCAAAGCAGAACCGATTTCAAGATGGTGCATGGGTGCGCTCATTTTCATAGCCCTTTCCATTCATTCTAGCCCAATGATTTGCAACCTTTTTCATCTCATGGCGCATTAATGAGGTGCTGAAATTGTCAGGATACACCATTGGTTTTTTGATAATTGACAAGGCATACCACACTGCTGGTTTGGGGCTCACATCCGCCAATGGCCCTACTAAAAAAATGACCCTACCCTGAAGTCCTGCTGCACACCTGTGGACCACTTGAAACCAGTGTGTGCCACAGCCAGTGTGCCACAGACCACTCACACCAGTGTGCCACAGCACAGTGTTTGAAAATGGCTATTCTAACCGCTAACCTGGCAGGAAGATGTGACACAAATGATGTTAAAAGTTTTCAACAGAGAATGCATGGCTTGAATTGAGGTATGGTATGGTGGTGATGTTCGCTGATGGAACTGTTTTGTTTTCCATTTATCTTCCTTTAATTGGCAGCTGCATAATGGTTGCAACCAAACTCTTTGAGATGTCACCATGTTTGCCCTCAAAGTTCCATGTGTGTCATTGTTCTGAGGCGAAAAGGCAACATCCATTGTGATGGCTGCCATTTCTTCCTCAGAATGTTCTTGAATGACACCAGGCCTGGGGCATTCTGTGAGGAAAATGGTGTCCACTGAGAGAAATGTTCAAGCAACAGTAAAAATAATATTTAAAAAGTGCTTCCATGGTCATGACTAGCAGTAAGCCCCCCCCCCCCCCGAATCCGTCAATGAACATTGTCACCCTCTCTGAAAATCGCCAATGTCTGCGAAGAGCTATGACCCAAAGGATACTTACGGTTTAAGTATCAATATAAAGGAAAAATTGTTTTAAAATGGCACCTTAATGGCCCTATTACTCCACTTGTGATAAATAAAATGAATAATCAATACAATTCTTTATGTTGGAAATGTCAAGAGAGTCTTTGTGGCTGCTTTTCTGGGAATGCTTAACAGTAAACTGTTTTGGAGGGAAATATGAGGGATGTTAAATCTTTCATGGGATATACTGTCCATTTGAACCCTTCACTGCAATCGTATCCACACTTCCCTGGGAGGAAGCCCCATTGACTATAATAGGACTTACTCCTGAGTAGACACGCATAGGATTGGGCTGTTTATTTTTGCCAGCATATGCTGAGGGAACATTTCACACCAGTGCAACAGGGTGACCAAATACAATGGAGCAGTGGTCCTCACACATTTAGTACCGGGACCCACTTTCTATCTGTCAGAATCTGTCAGGACCCACCGGAAGTGATGTCATGGCCGGAAGTGATGTCATCAGGCAGGAAATTTTTAACAATCCTAGGCTGCAATCCTACCCACACTTACCCAGGAGTAAGTCCCGTGTACCATCATTGTGAAAAGAATACACACAGTAGCTTGCTAAAAGTACAGGTCTGTAACATTTCCCCAAATGCAGTCACATCCCTTGGTAGCATCAAGTCTAATATATTAAAAATAAAATGTTGAAATGAATGGGGACCTACCTGAAATTGGCTCGTGACCCACCTAGTGGGTCCCGACCCACAGTTTGAGAAACACTGCCTATGGAGGAAAAAGTGCCTATAGCTTTAACTACTGTATAGAAAAGGGAATGTTCACAGGTGCAGCTTCTTCAGCCCTTCCGTGTTGAGCTGCACCTGCCAACATTCCCTCTTCTATACAAAGGTTAAAGCTATAGACACTCTGTCCTCCGTTTGATCTGGTCACTCTGTTCCGTGGGTCAGGTCTCTACAGGTCCCCGCAGTTCCTACTTACTTTTGGTGGGTCGCCAAAGGGTGATGGAAAGATTAAATAACAGATTGCGTCGAGCCCTGAGGCTATTCAAAAATCAGATTTTTTTTTACTAATTACCCTGCAAAGAGCTCAGCTCCTGTAGTTTGCAAGCAGATGTTGCTTGCATGATACAATACAATATGATACATTGCAGGGAGATTTTCACTCTTAGTAAATTCTGTTCCATGGTGTGTTTGGGGAACCACTAGTGGCCATCAAAACAATTCAAAAGAAAATTCTCTCTCTCTCTCTCTCTCTCTCTCTCTCTCTCTCTCTCTCTCTCTCTCTCTCTCTCTCTCATTGGTACAACAAAGCAGCATGATCTAGAGCAGAGTGGATTTTGTTCAGGTTTTCTGAGAGATGCTTTGAATGAAGCACTGGCAGCGAAGAGGTTTCCAAGACTCCTCTGGAAAGAACACAGTTCCTCCTGGCAAAAGTACGTAGCCCGATTAATTCTCTTCTACCACCATTAGTGTCGCATCCAGAGAACATGAATCAAGACATTGATTGTCCGGTTATCCGAGATTTCATTTCAAGCTTCACGGGGAGGCAGGAGACAAAGACCATTTCAGCAGGAGAAGACGTGATCTACAGCAACATTCAAAAGCCTCCTCTTAGCAATATGCATTATTTAAAGTGGTAAAATAGGCGTGTATTATGTCACCATTTGTGGTGGTAACTTCTTTAGTTTAAGACAGTCAAAGTGATCTAAGGACTGCAGTCTGCGATGGGTGTGGAACCGAGAGATATCAGACAGGAATTAATCTGTGTGACAGCAGCACCATCTCTGGCCAAAGGTTTGAACTGCAGGGAACCGTCCACACCATCAAGGCAGCCTCCTAACCTAAACCAGTACAACTGACTGGATCAGGTGATATTTGGTGATCTCTAGAAAAGTTTTCAGATCAGCTTGCCTAGCGCTTTGAGCATATAGGAAACTTGCTGTTGTCAAACACAAGGCTGCAAGGCATGGTCATAGGTCCTCAACATGGAAAGCCACGCCACTATCAAGCACAATGAGCCACTGGTGGAAATGATCAGTGACAATGTATGCACATTAGACACTCCACTAGCCTAGGCACTGTGACAAAGGCTGTGGTTTGTGGGTCTTTAGAGAAGGCAGGGGCAAAGACCAGGCTTGAGGGGGTGGATCTCAGTGGAAAAGGCACGTTAGATCCTATCCCCAATTTTTCAGCCTTCCCCCTTCTTCTTCTCAGACTTGCACCAGCAAAATAGCTGCCTTGGGGTCCAAGGAGACCCACAGATGATCAGGTGGCCTACTTGGAACTCAGTGGCAGGTGGGCAGCAGTACTCCCTCAAAATTCACCCCTGAGTGCTCTACTGTGGCTGTGTGGGGGTGGCTGTGGAGCACTCCGCAGTGATGTTGTCATCATTGCCAAGCTCCGGATGACGGGGAGCACACTGCTTTAAAGGGATGGCTGCCTCACAATTTCTCCCCAAGAGAAACCCACAGTGCACTGAGAGGGAGAGCAAAAGGAGAAGCACCACTGTGGCCTACAGAATTTGGGCCAGCCAAGCCCAAGTGTGCGGCAAACATTCTCAGCTGTGCAGGGCTTCTGGTACAGCCACGTGGCAATGCAGCTTTCAGGGTATGCTGGTAGGTAGATAGGATGTCTCATGTCAACATACCCAGTGTTCTCAAGCCATCCCCAAACATTGCGCTACCTGAGACAAAGGCATCAATTCACCTCATTATGTGGCCAGCCTGGTACCCAGTGTGGTTGTTGTGGTGGTATTATTTCTATAGTTAAAAAGATCCACCAGAGATCAGGTGGAGTTCTCATTCTAAGGAATGTTTGAGGACCACTTTTAATTTTTGATTTCCCATCACAATAGGCATCTATAGGGAAATGACCATAAAACCTGTGTATTCACAACAGAAGAGTGGTCAGATTTGGTTATGAGCATGGTCATGGTACTCTTCTGTGCCGAAAAAGTTGATCATTGGCCATGGAATATAACACCCTGGAGGCAAAGTATTTATTTGATAACACAAAAAAGCTCCTTTCCCCTAAGATACTTCAGAACATAGTTACAACAGGAACTTCATGAGGAAGCTGCTTGAACCATTCACTAAGGAGGCTATGCTATATCTCCAAAACTAGACCTGATAGGGCAAAATGGATGCCATTTTTGGAATCGGCACCCCAAATTCATATCAAACCACCATAAAGTTTGGGAAAAACTTTTCTGACCCTCAATTTTGTCGACCTGTATTATGTTATCTATCTATCTATCTATCTATCTATCTATCTATCTATCTATCTATCTATCTATCTATCTCGGCCACGCAGCATGCCATCAGGGTCCACAGATGGAAAGCAAAGATTGCACAAGCTCCAAACTGAATCGCCATTCTCACCAGTCCTAAAATTAATTCCCGCTTTGCTAGGATAAATTGAGGGAACCAGCTTGCTGGTTTGGAAGGGAACATATTTTCTTCTTGCACACTGATTGGCAACATTTGTTCCTATTTTTGTAGGCCGTTAAAGCCAGTTCAATCTTTCATGCACCAGCACAACCAGCCTAGCCTTTCCAAATAAAATGGCTAAGCAAGAAGGCCATATTTCACTGTTTACAAGGAACTAAGGCTGGAGGTTGGCACTCACAGTTTCAAGCTGGTGTCTGCAAGGGCTGCCAAAGTTCATACATCTGACTCTCAGGAACTGGAAAGATCCCCTGAAATTCAGCGCAATAGAATGCAGTGTGCTGCCTTCTGTGCTCTGCCGTAATTTCATTTCAAAACAAACTCCAAATCTAGTTTCCCAGTCTAGATGTTAAGTATGCGCAGGGCCCAATCCTAACGGCCCACTGCACCACCAGAATTCATGTTCCAGTGGTGCAGCAGTGTGTTTTATAGCTGTCGCAAAAGGCCACATGCTATACAGTGCAGCCTGGCTTCCACAGCTTACAACACATTTATTTATCTGAAGGTGCAATCCTAACCCCTTATGTCAGTGCTTTCCAGCACTGGTATAGCGGTTCCAATGGGACATGTGCTGCATCCCGCAGTTGGGTGTCACTCACAGAGGCCTCCTTGAAGGAAGGGAATGTTTGTTCCCTGACCCCAGAGCTGCATTGCCCTTATGACAGTGCTGGAAAGCCCTGACATAAGGGGTTAGGATTGCACCCTGAGAAATGTATATATGTCCTGCCTTTCCCAAGCCTAAGCACATGCTCAAGGCAACTTACAATGCTCCATAATAAAGTACAAAGTATCACAACAGATAAAAAAGAAAAACAAAATCGAACAAAGCATTAAAAACAACCATTTTAGCATTAGACAGTGAAACATAAACCAAAAACCTAATGCATATGTTGAGCCATTGCGAGAATGAAATTAGCCTAAGGAAGCAATCATGCCACAGTAGTATTTCAGAAGCTCAGAGGGCAGATATCCACTCAGAAACCAAATGCCACACAGATATGTTTTGACCTCTCATAGAAAAACCATGAGGGGGTGAGTAGTTCTCAATCCCCCTGGAAGGGAATTCCATAGTTGTGGTGCCACTACAAATTATCCCCTGGGGGCTGGGGATAAGAATAGGCCCTCAGTTTGGCTGTACTTGTCGTAAGAGGCGACTAAACAGCCACCGGGTAGATGATAGCCTGGGAAGGCAGCTCATCTGAGAGAAGGAAAACTCTGATCCCAAACCTCCACTGCCTTGTGGCTACATCCAGTTATGGAAAAGGCTTCAGGAGTCAACCTCAAGGCAAAATCCGGAGCCAGAGTCTCTGAGGCAGTTCATGGCTGAACACAGTCACGTTCTGGCAACTCCTGCGATGGCGCTGGAACCAACCGGATTGGCCTCTGCCTTTCCATTGGACCATTTCAGCGATTTGGAGAGGGGGGATTTGCTGCATGGGTAACAGTCTATCCTCCATATCTACTTTACCCAGGCTTTGCGCACTGGAGAGGACACTCTGTTCCAGAACCACCATTCAGGGCGTGATACCATAGTCTTCCAAGACTGAAGGTGCCACTACAGAGAAGGTCTGCCCCTTAGCTGCTACCCCTCTCACTTGGGACAGAGGTAGTTGAATGTAGAAGAGTCCCCTCAGATGACCTGAGAGGGCAGGTTGGAATGTGTGGAAGGAGGCAGTCTTTCAGATTGCCTGGTCCCAAATCATGGAGGGTCTTGGTTAGAACAAGCACCTTAAATTTGGAATGGAAGTGAATGGGCAGCCAGTGTAGCTGCTGAAGTAGAGGTCCAGCAGAGTCATATCATCTAGCACCCATAACCACTCAAGCCACCGCATTTAAACTAATTGCAGTTTCTGAACTGTCTTTAGAGGTTCACCCCACGTAGAATGCGTTACAGTAGACTCAGGGCCCAATCCTATCCAAATTTCCAGCACCAGTGCAACCACAATGCAGCCCTGAGATAAGGGAACAAATGTTCCTATACCTTGAGGAGGCCTCTGTGACTGCCTCCCCCGCCACAGGATGCAGCCCACACCCCATTGGCATGGTTGCACCAGCACGGGAAAGCTGGATAGGACTGGGCCCTAAGGCTGCAATCCTAACCACACTTTCCTGAGAGTAAGCCCCATTGAACGAAATAGGGCTTACTTCCAAGTAGACCTGGTTAGGACTGTGCCCTAAGTCTGTAAATGGCTACGTCCATGTGCCAGTGACCCGCCAGTGAGCCCCAGCACCAGTGACCCAGTGTGAGGGGTGGGCAGAAGGTAGGGTGGGCAGATAAGGGCAGGGAGGAGAGAAATGGGAGGAGAAGGATGGGGGAGAGGTGAACCAAGGCCTGGAAGGAGGCGGTATCCGCAGCAGTGGCGCTGCTGATCAGTTGTATAGCTAACACACCTGTTGGCACAAACAATTTTAATACCCCCATACACCATACTCTTCATAACCCATGCCCCCCCCCCCCAAATTTAACACCTCCCCATACAACATCTTAGAGGTCTCCAAAAGGCACTTCTGGTTTTCAGCAAAAACCAGAAGTGTCTTTTGGAGTCCTCTAAGACTCCCCCTCAAGGTGTGGCACCCGGGTCAATGAACCCCCCCGCCCCCACTTAGCTATGCCAACACTGCCACTGATATCCTATTCTCCTTCCCAGACTGGCTGTTAAGAAGTGTGGTGGCACCTACCATAGGGCAAAACCCTGAGAACGTGCACCTCTGACTGACTGGGGGTTGCTAATCCAGTGAGGTGGGGCTGTGTAACAACATTTCACTCTGATAGCCAGTGGCATAGCTAGAGGGGGTGCAAAGCACTAAGTTTTGCAGGGAGCCTCGCTGTGGCATGCAAGGGGCCCCTCCCTCTCCCCTTCAGAGATGGCAGGAACATTCCAGGTGGTGGGTGTATGTTTTTGCTCCGAACGGGAGGGGAAGGGGCCTCTTGCACACTGTGGTGAGTCTCCCTGCAAAACTTAGTGCTTTGCACCCCCTCTAGCTACATCACTGACGACAGCTGGGTTAATTGTTCGACTGGCATGCAGCTCAATCCTAGGCATGCTAGCTCAGAAGTAAGCTTCATAGCATTCAGGGGGACCTAATTCCAGGGCAGTATTTACAAGACTGTATCCTTAGTTTAGGCTTTTTGGTAGCCACCTTGAACAACTCACTTTGGAGGGAAAAGGTAGATGACAAATATTTTGAATAAATCACATTTTAAGCACATTGCAGCTGAAAACCAGTACATGATAAAGCTGGGAAAGACAAGAGAAGGATCTGCTGGAATCCTTACGGGCAATTGAGCACTGAATATGTTCAGAAATGCATCCGTACAAAGCCATTTATCATCATGTGCTCGTCTTGAGTTTTATTGTGGCATTCTAGGGAAAGTGGGTCATATTTTCTCGATGCCCTTTCATATTCAATATTCTGTAAGGAAAGGAAACACATCTACACGGCAGCCCCACGCTTCACTTCGGAATTACATTGGCGGCGGCATAATTAAAGGTCAGTTGCCGTGTTCCGGATAAACTTTGATATTTCAGGGGTTTATAGCTCAATCAAACCACATCTGGCTGACAGCTGCATGACCATTTATCCGTCTAGGCCTTTTACGCGCAATTACACAGTTGGAAGAAATCTTCAGCATGATCTATACCAGGGGTGTCAAACTCATTTCATATAGCGGGCCAAATATCATTCATGATGCCTGCTGAGGGCCGGATTGATGATGTCATTTGGCAGGAAGTGATGTCATTAAACAGGTCAGAAGCAGAAATAAGCACTCTGTTCTTGTGTAGGAACTCATGAGCTTCAAATGACAGAAGAGAAGATGCACAAATCTTGACCGTATTTCAAGATACAGGAGAGCCCAATTACGTGTATCACGCAGGCCACCCTTTCAGCAGTGAGACCTCAGCATTGCTCAGCAGCTGAGACCCCGAGGGCCAGATAAAAAGCTTCTCTGGACCACATCCGGCCCCCGGGCCTTATGTTTGACACCCTTGGCCTACACCAGGGGTCTCCAAACTCAGGCCCGGAGGCCAGATGCAGCCTGCGAAGAGCTTCTGTCTGGCCCATGGCCAGTCTCTGATCCCCTGACAGCCTCTGGCCCAGTTGACCAAACACAACCAGAGTTGTGCTGGTGGGGTGGGGCAATGGGGGTCCATTTAAGTGTGTGTGCTTTATTTCTTGGGCTGTGTTGGTGCTTGGAGAAATCCTGGACATTTGAGCCCATTCATTCATTCTTTTCAGTCATTCATCTAAGTTCCATCTCTAATGTGTTTATTTAAATTTTATATTTAATTTTTTTTTCTGGCCCTTGACACCGTGCCAGATAGTTGATGTGGCCCTTTGGCCGAAGAGTTTAGAGACCCCTGGCCTACACCAAGGCAAGGAGTGTTAACCTTTAAACTGCGTTCAGGCTTTTCCTGCCTTCCATATGATGAGATTACATTTAGGACTTCAGCTCATTTAACCTTCATAATATCCAACTGCTTGGATCTTTTTCTAAATTAAAAAAAGAAGATCATGAATGATTGTTTGGTCAAGCCTGGATTGTCTCTGCGTTTCAGGCCCAGGTCTGTGGAATGCAAGCAACTTCCACATGATCCAAAGGGTTCAAATGTATGACCACAACAGCTTGTGAGTTGAGCTCTGGTGCATGTGTGATCCAGCACAAGGTAATGATGAGGAAAAAAAAAATCAGAAAACAATGAATGTGTACCTCTTGCCCTTGGAACTCAGGGTATGAGATCTCAGTTCTAGAGCACAATGAGCAAACTATAGCACAGCACAGGGAGAAGAGCAGGCTCTAGGGCAGGGGTGCCCAACCCAGAGCCCACCACGTGCCACTTTTTATATACAGAATCTTGAACGTGCCACTCCAACTTAATTTGGCCCTCTGCGGATCTAGTAGTTGGCAACCTTCAGTCTCGAAAGACTATGGTATCGCGTTCTGAAAGGTGGTTCTGGAACAGCGTCTAGTGTGGCTGAAAAGGCCGATTCGGGAGTGACAATCCCTTCCACACTGGGAGCAAGTACAGTCTGTCCCTGGTCTGTCTCCCTGGCTATGGGCCTTCCTTCTTTGCCTCGGTCTGTTGGCCAAGTGTCTCTTCAAACTGGGAGAGGCCATGCTGCACAGCCTGCCTCCAAGCGGGCCGCTCAGAGGCCAGGGTTTCCCACTTGTTGAGGTCCACTCCTAAGCCCTTCAGATCCCTCTTGCAGATGTCCTTGTATCGCAGCTGTGATCTACCTGTAGGGCGCTTTCCTTGCACGAGTTCTCCATAGAGGAGATCCTTTGGGAATCCGGCCATCATCCAACCCTGCACATCCCTGATCTTGTCTGATCTTGGAAGCTAAGCAGGGTCAGGCCTGGTTAGTACTTGGATGGGAGACCGCCTGGGAATGCCAGGTGCTGTAGGCTTATACCATAGTCTTTCGAGACTGAAGGTTGCCAACCATCATCTCTACGGATCTAATTGGGTGGTTTCACCAGCCCATGTGATCTGCCAAGCCTTTGCTTGGCTCTCTGTTCCCCACCCTGGGCCTTGTTGCTCCTTTTCTGGGCTTCAAGCTGGGAGAAGCACCATGAACTTGCGACCGTGGAGCCCTGTGTTGGCTGGTGTGGCCGGGACAGGCGACTTTTCATGTGCCACGTAGGAAGTATCCACTAGTGGCCTGTGTGCTGCAGGTTGGCTACACCTAATCCAGGGAATCGACCTCTAGGATGGAGGCGGAAAATTGTGGTGGCAGCCAGACATAGTGATAGGCAATCCCCCCCTCCCCAATTGGCTAGGAATAATGCTGGGTGAAAGAGGCCGGCCAAGATGGGAACCCAGGGAAAGGGAAACTGGGAAATGCAATTTTCCTAATTGAGATCTGAAGTCAGCAGTATGGAAGCCAGACACTTTGGAAACTACATGTCCCAGTAGCTTCTAGGGTACCTGACATCTCTACTAAGAACATTAGGTGCCCCCTGAGAGAATTGGGGTCCCCAATATCTGGAACATTAGTAGAACCCTATTCACTGGGGGCAGGAGAGACAGCCCTTCTTTCCTGCCATTGCCATTGCTATATTGGTAGCAGCAGCCAAGTAAATGAGTGGAGAGGAGCAAGACGGAGGGAGATCTTCTTCTCTGGCTCATACGATTGCTTGACATGGAAAATAAGGAGATGGTCAAAACTGAAATATGGTCGCGTATTATGAGCATGACAAGTTGCTCTTCCAAACTGGGGAATTAGGGAGTTTGGAGCATCAAGCCCAAGCCTCTTCAGCACCAGAGGCAGCTCCCAATTTCTCCACCCACTACCAGCACACCTGTTCTTCACCATCACCAGCTCACCTCCTCTGCTTCGGTAGTTCCTCGTAAACAGGCTGGGTGGGAAGAATCCTGAGGGCAGAACTTCACTCCACTCCCAGGCTCCATCTGATCTGTTTACAAGAAATGGCAGGAGGAGAAAGGAAGTGAAGATGTGGCAGTGGGCTGGTGGTGGAGACAGCAGCATCCGGCTTCACTGCTGTGATCCTCAGCAGCAGCACTGGAGGATGAGGAGATAAGCCATGCCTCCCCCATGCTCCAAGGAGAACGCGTGAGAACAGGATGGGGCAGTAGCAGGACCAGCCCAACAGCTCCTGACATCTGAGGTGGCCATTGTTCTAGCTCAACACTCTGCTCCTCCATCTCTCTGTGCCCCTTTTCCATCTCGTATGATCTCGGAAGCTAAGCAGGGTCAGGCCCGGTTAGTACTTGGATGGGAGACCGCCTGGGAATACCGGGTGCTGTAGGCTTATACCATGATCTTGGAAGCTAAGCAGGGTCAGGCCTGGTTAGTGCTTGGATGGGAGACCGCCTGGGAATACCGGGTGCTGTAGGCTTCTACCATGATCTGGGAAGCTAAGCAGGGTCAGGCCTGGTTAGTACTTGGATGGGAGACCGCCTGGGAATACCGGGTGCTGTAGGCTTCTACCATGATCTGGGAAGCTAAGCAGGGTCAGGCCTGGTTAGTACTTGGATGGGAGACCGCCTGGGAATACCGGGTGCTGTAGGCTTCTACCATGATCTCGGAAGCTAAGCAGGGTCAGGCCTGGTTAGTACTTGGATGGGAGACCGCCTGGGAATACCGGGTGCTGTAGGCTTCTACCATGATCTCGGAAGCTAAGCAGGGTCAGGCCTGGTTAGTACTTGGATGGGAGACCGACTGGGAATACCGGGTGCTGTAGGCTTATACCATGATCTGGGAAGCTAAGCAGGGTCAGGCCTGGTTAGTACTTGGATGGGAGACCGCCTGGGAATACCGGGGGCTGTAGGCTTATACCATGATCTTGGAAGCTAAGCAGTGTCAGGCCTGGTTAGTACTTGGATGGGAGACCGCCTGGGAATACCAGGAGCTGTAGGCTTATACCATAGTCTTTTGAGACTGAAGGTTGCCAACCACCATGGCGAGTGGATGGAGGAGGAGTAACAGTGGAGGTAAATGGACTGACAGAGATGGTACCCCCCACTGATCCAATGCCCAAGGCAACGGCTTCAACTGGCCTCATGGATGGGCTGGCCTTGAGGAGGAGCCAGGTGGGGTGGCTAGCAAGACACCTTATTGGGGGAGGTAGCCGGTAGGCACAGGAGTCCCTCAGCGTCCCCCAGACAGCCATGAAACAATGGCAGAGAGGGGCCCTCTCTGGGAATAGCCCGTCTGAAATCGATGGCACATTTTTGGCTCCCAACACATGTACGGCTTCTTCTTTCACATTGCAGAAGTTTGCCGGAAGCCAGTAATATGCCTGCGTGCCGCATGCCAGCTAAATCTACTGCTTGTGTGGAGTGCTTGTGACCTATTTCTTTAACAAGGTTCTTGCCTCCAGGCTGAGGTTGAGTTCTAGCCAAATCAGGAGGTGTTGGAGGACTCTGGGATAAAAATATCAGCTTTTCCCTTTCTACATCCCTTGTCAGCCAAGATTGCTGTTACTTCCTTATTTGACCTGCTTTCTTGTCGTGCAGGAAGAAGATAAGTGCTGCGGTGCGACAGATTGGCAAGGAGAAGAAGCAGCTGACAAGTGCCATATGAACCACCCTCTTGCATTTTCGTTGGGCCATATTTGCTTGCAGCTTACACAAAACCTGTAACACCTTTCCCAGAAGCTCAGGTGAATTGAATAGACATCGTTGGGCAAAGACCCAGGTACCTGCAAAGTCCTGTCATGCAGCCAAGAGGGACATCAGGCAGTGTTACCATCAGAAATGATCTCGATGGAACGCCTGGGAAAGCTGCCTCTGTGCAAGGATTGGCTTTTTGGAGCTTGTCGTGCCAGAATCAAACCTTAATGGGTGGTTCTAAATAAGTATGAAGGAAATCTAAGTTGACGGGGAGTGCAGCTCATTTTGAATGAAAACTCCCATTGCAAACATGATTTTTGATCTGAGCTTTTATGGAAAGTAAAAGATGTGCAAATCTTTTGGGGGACGTTTTTGGACGCAATTCCATCCTGCTTGTTCTGTATCGAGCGCGGGATAGGGGCCATAAGCGGCTCAGCCAGAGGCAAGGGGAAACATTTTCCCTTACCTCCGGGTAAGGACCGCTGGCCCCTATGGGTCTCCTCAGACTAGCTCCACCTCTTGAGGTGGTGCAAGTCCAAGGAGAGCAGAGCGGCTTGGAGCCGCTCCATTCTCCCGGGGAACGGGGGTTGAGATCTGGCATAACTGCCAGATTCCAGCCCTGCTGCCGCTCCCCGGGGTTGCCCCCCGCCCCCTCCCCGAGGAATGCCTGGTGTACCCGTGCCAATGGGGTTTGCACTGCATCTTGGGGGGTGGTAGTTATGGATCTTGGGGGATGGATCTTGGTGGGAGGGTAGTTATGGAGGCTTCCACAAGGTAAGGCAGTGGTTTTCAATCTTTTTGTCTCACGGCACACTGACAAGGTGCTAAAATGGTCAAGGCACACCATGCTGCCAGTGGGAACTCACTTCCCCCAATGGCCCTACTAATAAATGACCCTCCCCAACCTCCCACGGCACAGCTGCAGACCTTTTGTGGCGCACCAGGGTGCCACAGCACAGTGGCTGAAAACAGCTGAGATAAGGGGGCATTTGTTCCCTCTCCTAGGGGCTGCACGGGCACTGGAAAATTGGGTAGGATTGGTCCCTTGTCCTCCCAACATTTGTTTCCAAACTCAGACCCAGATAACTTTGGTGACACCTCTACCCACATATGACAATCAGGTGCGACAAGAAAGTGGAGATATATATCCAGGCACCCAATCAGATTAGGATGGCATGCACGCACATGGCATTGCTTTCTGTGGAATGCTCATTCAGACAGCAATCCCAACGTGTGCCGTCAACACCATTCTTCACCAGCTACTCAACTGCGTATAGTTGGAGGAGGGGAGAGAACCTCCGATTGGTTCTCTGAGCAATGGGGAAAAATTCCCTTTTGTACTAGGCAACCCCTGTTCTCTCGGCAAACCCATTTTCATCCTTTCACCTATATGATGTGTACATTAAAAAATGAACATAAAAAGAGAAAAAAAAAAAGTTTGTTGGAAAGTCAATTTAAACAATCACCAAAACTGAGAATTATTGCACTGGATTAAAGTGTTTGCAGAATTTGCACAAATTATTTACCTCCCAGTGGTGGCTCCACAAACCACCCTGGTCATGGGAACAACTGTTCCATCTTCTGATTTATTATCCCCCCTTTTCTCCCCCCTCTGAGCTCCTGTAACAAATGGAGTGCCCTGGGTGGCAACCATAAAACATCAGCCCAGCTGTGGAAAAGAGTTTCTGAGTTTGTGAAATGTCACAACTGCAGTTATGTGTCCCTTTACAGCAATTATGCTTTTTATGTCGCTCAGTTTGCTGTGTGCTGGAAGAGATTCAGGGACTCGGAATTGTACTGACTGATGCTTTTGCAGAAGGCCTGGTGTTCCACACAGAGGCATTTACTTCGGCTGCTGGGTAATAATTGTGCTCATACTGGACATGCTGATGAGGACTTGCAGAATCTGGTTGGCAACCTTCAGTCTCGAAAGACTATGGTATAAGCCTACAGCACCCAGTATTCCCAGGCGGTCTCCCATCCAAGTACTAACCAGGCCTGACCCTGCTTAGCTTCCGAGATCAGACAAGATCAGGCATGTGCAGGGTAACAGTTGAAGGATTCTCTAGGACTGCTCTTCTTGTGCCAGTTTTTTTGTTGGGGATTGCCAAGTGTTGAGACGCAAAGGTGGGTATATCTCATGGGGCAAAGGAGAGGGTAGTAGATACATGAGAACCAGTCTGTTCATTCAGCGGCGAGGTGTCTTGAGCACCCTGGGGGAAATGTGAAACATAAACGAATGCGCAGATGGAAGAATGAGTAATAGGTAGAGTCATCACTAGGGTTTAAGTCACCCAGTGCAAGAGCGCATTGTGTCACCCCCATGATGGAACTACTCCCATATCAGACCATACAGAATAAATTACAATATCCTACACACAGCCTAAATGCAGAGGCGTCACCAGGATTGCTGTAACCCCTATTAACTTTATTTTAATGTATAACGGTAAAGGTCACCCAACAAATCAGTAATCAACAAAAAACCAGTGGCCAGCTTGATGACACTCACACAAAATAAAGAGTTCTAGCATCAGCTCTGATACATGGAAATGAGTGCTGACCCATACTGACATCTGACTGGTTCCCTGCTGTGGTTGAGTGTTAACATTTGAAGCAGACGTGGCTATGATTCATGCTACCCCCCCAAAGGATCAGGCAAAGGGTCAGGTGAAGCTGATACACCATGCTGGAGACCCTAAGCCACCAGCCCTAGGAGATACCTCACTTGGAACCTTCTGCAGAATCAGGAGATTCCTTTTTGGTCACACGTTGGTCCATTTCAGACTCCTTGTTGCTAATCTCTAGCTCCAGCTATCTAGTGCAGGGGTGTCCAAAGTTTTTGGCATAAGGGCCACATCATCTCTCTGACACTGTGTCGGGGGCCGGGGAGGAAAAAGAATTAATTTACATTTAAAATTTGAATAAATTTGCATAAATGAATATATTGAAGATGAACTTATATGAATGAATGAAGGTCTTGCAATAGCTCACGACCTATAAAAGGCCTTGCACAAAGCAAGGCTGGCCTTTCCTTTGCTGCCGCTACTGCATCACAGATGTGAAACAACAAGCAGTGGAGGGAACCCTCATCCACAGCTCACGTGAGACATCAAACAGTCGCCCTCACGCTGAGAGCAGTTACGTCGGGCCAGTGTGGGCTCCAACAAATCTCTGGAGGGCCAGAGGCTCATTGGAGACTGGGGGCTCCCTGAGGGCCGCATTGAGAGGCCTCGAGTGCTGCAAGTGACCCCAGGACCGGGGTTTGGGCACCCCTGATCTAGTGGGACAGCTCTCTTGCTGTCTGAGAAACCTTGACCTGAAACTTGCTATTTATTTATTTATTTATTTATTTATTTATTTATTTATTCTACCACTCTTCCTCCAAGGAGCTCAGGGTGGTGTTCATTCACATAGATCCTCCAAACCTTTTGTCCTCACAACAAGCCTGTGAGGTAGATGAAATTGCGAGAGAGTGACTGGTCCCAGGTCACCCGGGAAGCTTGATGGGCTGAGCGGGGATTAGAAGCTGGATCTTCCAGGTCTATGTCCAACCCCCAAACTGCTACACCACTGATTCTCCAATTTTTTTAGAGGTCCTTTTCAGAGGAACTTGTTAAAGTTCTCCAACTTTTCAGAGGCTGCTGCCAGATTTATAAATACCAAGGGGTGTGGGCGGCTATAATAGTGGGCAGCAGTGCTACCCCCCAAGTAGCAGCTTGTTTAACCCTTCATGCACATAGCCTAATCTATACTGTCCTTTTTCTGACCCAACAATAATTAGCTCACAACCCATGAGTGGGTCCTGGACACATAGTCTGGGAATTGCAGCACCATGACATCCTGACTCTGTTTGACCTACTGGACTGTTCAGCCTTGCCAGTAAATGGAGAATTCAAACCTAGCAGCTTTCATTTGACTGGCATGAGATGCCGGAGTGTAATGTAAAAGGGTGGGAGATGAGGTATTTTTGCTCATTCACTCACTGCACCAGCAAGATGCTTGTGACTGGTCATGAATGGTGCCTCTGTTCATGATACGAGGCTTTACATTGGAGCTGGGCACATGGCAAAACGTTCATTCGATCACTTTGGTGCTCATTTTGTGCTGATTGCTCTTCGGCACGCAGTGAGATGACGACATTTTAGAGCTACCGGCGCGGAGAAAAGCGAAGCCAGCCAACCCTCATGGCAGCCGATCACACTTGCGGCTTCATGAGGTTTATAGCTGAGATTGTTGCCCACCATCCTTGCCCTAAAGGCACAGGCTGCGTTGACTGCAGGGTAGATCAGAATGTTTTATGAAGCCGCATGTCATCAGTGCGCCGACGAGCATTAACACCATACCAGCAGAATGCATTACCCAGCAGTACTGTACAAATCTGAATGAGGCAAAACCGCTGAGTGACTGGGAGAGTTTTGATTTTTTTTTTCTCCTCTGATAGCAAAAAGGGAAAACTATTTGTGTTGCGTTTGCTGCATGTGACTTCCCAGATAAGCGTGGAGCCCATTTATGTCTAATGGAAGCAATTCCCTCCGACCGCTCTGAGAGTTGGAGAGTGAAATTTCACGGGGGGGGGGGAGGGATCAAAGGCATCAGCGAAGGTGGAGGAAATGGGGCAAATGGACCTTATCTCAGCTTTCCAGATGCTTAATTTGTTTATTCTAATGCTCTGTGAAGGCCAGCCACCTGTTTGAACTTTTTTCTCCTTGAAGGAAACTATTGTGGATCCAGGTGAACCAGTGACCACAGAGCAAAGGATGGATCAGCAGTATATTACGGATTTTTTTTTTTAAAGACAATGGACCATCTTGCTACTGTAGACCACAAAGGTCGCAACATTGAGTCCTGTGA